>NW_026866233.1:0-77034 GCF_026571515.1 Ruditapes philippinarum | reverse complement strand
GTTCACTTTAAAAATTGACCTTTTTAAAAAATTTAATGGCAAAACCAATAAAGGGGGTCTAACCCCTTTTTTAAAAAAATTTTTAATTATCCCAATTATTTTAAAAAATTGTTTTTTAAATTTAAACCTCAAAAAGATGAAAAAAGGTTTTTTCTTTTTTTATTAATTAAATTTAAATTTTTATCTTTTTTAATTTTAAAAAAATCTAAAAGTATCTGTCACGGTTTAGAACTGTTCACTATTTAGGGGAGAAAATGTTTTAAACAGCCAGATAGCTTAATTGCTACAGCTGCGGTACATTATTCTGTAGGTCACAGGTTCGAGTTCTGGTCAAGCTAAAGCGTTTTTCTCACCCTGTGACTGCATATAAGCATGAGTTCAATTCACTATGCTCTGTAAACATAAGAAATTCAAGGACACAAATCAATATAGTGGGGAAATATTTTGTGGTTTAGAACTGTTTTATTATTTTAGAGAAAATGTGTAGCCGGCCGGATAGCTCAGTTTGTCTTCTGAAAGTCAAGGGGTTCGAGTCATGGTCAGGCAGTTTTCAGGTGGTTTTTTTTTTTCAACTGACACATGTTTGATTCATTTAACAGATTGCATTAAATTTGAAAATGGACAAATGGCAGTATTGCTTGATACTTTGAGATCTACAAAGGGCAATTGATACAGTTGATCACACTATACTGCACATGAAGAAATTCTTTTTCTTCTCCTTCATGAAACTTCATGTAATGACATTCTTACATGGTTTAAGTCTTATCTCAGCAGCTGGTGGATGTGGCTGGTACTCATTCTACTACTGCTCTGAGTACCTATGGTGTCCCCCTGATGTTCATTTTAGGTCCTCTTTTATGTCTAATGTATGTCAATGACATGTCTGCGACCCTAAGCAATAAGCTTTTATTATATGCGCAGGCATGAGTATCAGACCTGGGAAGAAAAAATATGACCAGATTGATAAAAAAAAAAATACCTGTGTTCATCTTAAAAGTTTCAAAAACCAAAAAATAAATGTAAATAATGACCCCCTTTAAAAATATACTTTAAGTTAATAGTATATTTTTAAAGGGGGTCATTATTTACATTTGTTTTGGTTTTTATGAACACAGTTTTTTATCAATCTGGTCATATTTTTTCTTCCCAGGTCCGATACTCGTGCCTGTGATAATATATGCTGATGACTCAGGTATCCTTGTATCTTGTAAAATAAATCTGAGGAAATTCTTTCTTATAGCATGAGTCTTATAAGATTGGTTAATTGACTATAATAAATTGTCTTTGCATCATGGCAAGACAGAGTCTATTCTTTTTGGTTTAGGTTTCAACTTAAACTGGGCCTATAGCCTCCAGGACACATGTAATGGTACTGCTATAAACTACACATCTTTTTTTTTAAATTTTTTTAGGTCCCAAACCCTATAAAATTTCCCCTTTTGGGGGGGGCCCCTTTTAAATGCCTTTGCATAAATTTTCTTTTCTTTGTACATAGTTGGTCAAAAATATATTTATCTTTGGCATTTTAAGCAAAAAAAAAACAACTGGTAGTTTTTCAAAAAATTTAATTTTTCTTTTTTTGATAGTAAAAGGGTATTTTTTTCATTATTATTTTTTAAATTTCATACTTTTTACTGTTTGAGTTTAAATTTTATGATTTTTTTAAAAAATTGTGCCCAAAGAAATGTTTTTACGCCTTTTTTTTTTTATCCCAAAATAGACTTTAAAAGGGTATATGCCCTTAATACAGTATTTTTAAATTTGAAAACCAAAACCCTCTTATGAAAATCTACAACCGTAGGGATTTTTTTTTTCTATACGTTATCATCTTTTATCTGAACTATCTATCTTAATATATAGTGTAACTGTATGTCATTTGACATATTTGATGATAATAACTGAAAGCGTACTGACATAGTGGTGTTTTAATTCAGTCATTTTTGATTGTGTAGAAGAGGGGTTTTTTACATTTGGAAGCTGAAAGTAAGATTATAAATATGTTTCGCAGTTGTTTTACATTGGAAATAATTAGATAGCAGTAATGCATACTTTTTATTACTTGTTGAAGTCATCATTTGGTGGGGTTTTAAGAATACTAAACGAAAGATAGTTACAGAACAAATACTTGATTTTTATAAGGTTTGTGTTAAAGGCATGATCAAGGCTTCAGAAACTGGTAAACCTCTGATATAGCTTTGGTATAATTAATATTGATTGGTTAAGTGTCTCTTATGGGCAGCTGTTATTCTATTCAAAACATTACTGAATTTACAAAAACGACTAAAAGATAAAGATATAGGATATCGTATACACATTTGCATAGCGGGGAGTGGATAATAGGAATGGCCTCCGTCTGTCAGTCAGTCCATATGTCCGTCTAAGATATTTAGCATGAAACATGTTTTCGTGAATATCTACCAAGTTTGTTCAAATAAAATCCCCGGGGTAAAAAATGGCCCTGCCCTAAGGGATCATTGAATTTCCTTTGATGTATATTGAAAAGAAATCTTATTTTAGGAAGGCGCCTAACTACGGAATGCCGTTAGGGCCATTGCCTATGAATGTGTTGATCTGAAACGCGATAGTCGATAGTACGATGGTGAAAACGCGAAATCACGAAACTACGATGGTGAAAACGCGAAAGCACGATGATGAAAACGCGAAAGTACGATGATGAAAACGCGACAGTACGATACTACGATAATGAAAGCGCGATAAACTATCGTGTTTTCACCATCGTACTGTCGCGTTTTCACCATCGTAGTTTCGTGATTTCGCGTTTTCATCATCGTACTGTCGTGTTTTCATCATCGTACTATCGCGTTTTCACCATCGTACTATCGCGTTTTCACCATCGTACTATCGCGTTTTCACCATCGTACTGTCGTGTTTTTATCATCGTACTATCGCGTTTTCACCATCGTACTATCGCGTTTTCACCATCGTACTATCGCGTTTTCACCATCGTACTATCGCGTTTTCACCATCGTACTGTCGTGTTTTTATCATCGTACTATCGCGTTTTCACCATCGTACTGTCTAGATTTCATCATCGTACTATCGCGTTTTCATCATCGTACTATCGCGTTTTCACCATCGTAGTTTCGTGATTTCGTGTTTTCACAATCGTAATATCGACTATCGCGTTTCAGATTAACACATTCATAGGCGATGGCCCTAACGGCATTCCGGAATGCCGTTAGGGTCATCGCCTATGAATGGTTTAATCTGAAACGCGATACTCGACAGTACGATGATGAAAACGCGAAATCACGAAACTACGATGGTGAAAACGCGACAGTACGATGGTGAAAACACGATAGTTTATCGCGTTTTCATCATCGTAGTATCGTACTGTCGCGATTTCATCATCGTACTTTCGCGTTTTCATCATCGTGCTTTCGCGTTTTCACCATCGTAGTTTCGTGATTTCGCGTTTTCACCATCGTACTATCGACTATCGCGTTTTAGATCAACACATTCATAGGCGATGGCCCTAACGGCATTCCGTACCTAACAAGTCAGTCTGTTCAAATAAAAGCCAAGGGGACAAAATTTTCCCACCACATGGGGTCATTGTTTATATTGGTAAAACAAAACAAAAGTCTTCTAAAAAGCCAAAGAGCTTGAGCTTTGATATTTGGCATGTAGCACCATCTTGTGAGTTTCTACCAAATTTGTTCAAATAATAGCCATGGGGTCAAAATTGGCCCTGCCCCAGCGGGTCATTGTTTTTTCTTATATTTTCGTGTAAAAAAACCTTAAAGAGCTAAAGATAAGATATTTAGCATGATGGGTGTCTACCAAGTTTGTTAAAATAAAAGCCCTAGGGTCAAAATTTTCCCGTCCAAGTGAGTCATTGGTTTTTCCTATATGTATATATTATAAAACAAAAAAAAATCTTATACTATACTGTAGAGACTTTAGCTTTGATATTTGGTATGAAACATTGTTTGGTGGACCTCTACAAAATTGTTAAAATTATAGCCCTCGGGTTAAAATTGACCCGCCCCGGGGAAACATAGACTTTTCTTCTATGTATATAGTAAAATATTCAAAAACATATTTCTCTCAATCTACGAGAGCTAAAAGTTAGTTTCCATTACAACCAGTGACTTCATAGCAGCCATTAACTTTCCATAGCAAACTGTAAATTTTCAGAGCATCAATTGAATCTACAATTGAATTTCATAGCAGGCACAGACTTTTTTTTAAGCTTGACTATACGAAACATAATTATGGGTTGCTGGCGTAGGCGTCCGCGTCCATATTTCAGATAAAAGTTTTGGTGTAGTAAAATGTTTTTCATTTCTTAAGGTATCAACTTCAAACTTCAAATATATGTTTCTTATCATCAACCGCATTTTATGTGACAAGCTTCATAGTCAAGCACCAATATTTTTATATCTATCTCCCCTTGAACTTAGAATTTTCCTTGACAAATATTATTTTTTACTGTTCCTTCATTATTTCATAAGGTATCAACTTTATACTTCAAATATATGTTCCTTATAATTAACCACATCTTATGTGACAAGGTTCATAACTCTAGCACTAATATTGCAAGAATTATTTTCCTATGAACTTAGATTTTTTGCTCGAAAAATGTTATTACTTCTTTAGGTTTAAAGCCATCTTATCAAATACATATTCATTATCATTAACCGCATCTTATGTGACAAGGTTCATATATCTTCAAGAAATATTTCAGATCCCCCCCTTTGAGCTTAGAATATTCTTTAAGAAATATTTTTACTTCCCTTCTTTCTCTGCTGTAAGGTGCCTACTTCAAGTTTCAAATATATGTTTCTTATCATTACGTACATGTTGGTGTGACAAAGTTTATAACTCTAGGGTGACTTTTTCCAGAATTATTTCCATTTATGTTTTTATGCCGGGGTATATCGTTTTGCTAAATTCGGTCTGTCGGTAGATCGGTCTGTCTGTCGGTGGTCGGTCTGACTGTCTGTCGGTAGACCACATGGTTTCCGCTGATAACCTAAAATCAATTTATCACAAAGTCTTCATATTTAACATAGTGATTGGTCATAACTAGTAGATAATACTATTGATTTTGAGGTCACTAGATTAAAGGTCAAGGTCACAGAGGCCTTAAATGTTATAATGGTTGCTGCTCATTATCTTGAAAAGTATTAATCACAAAGTTTTTATGTTTCACATCCTGATAAGACTTAAATAGTAGATGATCCCTATTGATTTTTGGGTCAACGAGTCAAAGGTCAATGTCACAGCGGTTTTAATTGTCAAAATGGTTTCTGCTCATTTTCTTGGATACTATTTTTCACAATGTCTTCATATTTCAGATACTGATTGGTCATAACGAGTAGATGACCTTTATAGATTTTGGGGTCACTAGGTCAAAGGTCAAGGTCACAGGGGCTTTGAATGTTAGAATGGTTTCCGCTTATTATCTTGAAAACTATTTATCACAAACTCCTTATCTTTCAAACAGCGATTGGTCATAACTGGTATTGGTTTATGACTCCTTTTGATTTTTGGGTCACTAGGTCAATGGTAAAGGTCACTGTGGTCTTTAATGTAAGTATGGTTTTCGCTCATTATCTTGAAAGCTTTTTATCAAAAAGTCTTCATATTTCACATAGTGATTGGTTATAACTAGTAAATGACCCCTATTGATTTTTGGTCACTAGGTCAAAGGTCAAGGTCACAGGGGCCTTGACTGTTAGAATGGTTTCACAAAGGTCAAGGGCACAGTTGCTTTAAATGTTAGAATGGTTTTCGCTTATTATCTTGAAAACTATATATCACAAAACTCTTCATATTTTAAAAGTGATTGGTCATAACTAGTAGACGACACCTTTTGATTTTGGGGTCACAAGGTCCAAATTCAAGGTCACAGGGGCCTTGAATGTATGCTTTCCGCTCATTTTCTTGAAAGCCTTTATTACACAGTCTTCATATTTTACATAGTGATTGGTAATGACTAGTAGATGAACTCTTTTCATGGGTCATGGGTCAAAGGTCAAGGTCACAGGGGCCAAAAATGTCATAATGGTGTCCGCGTATTATCTTGAAAACTCTTCATATTTTACATAGTACTTGGTAATAACTAGTAGATGACACCTATTGGCTTTGGGGTCACAAGGGCAAAGGTCAAGGTTACAGGGGTCTTGAATGTAGGTATGGTTTCTGCTCATTATCTTGAAAACTTATATCACACAGTCTTAATATTTCACTTAGTGATTGGTAATGACTAGTAGATGACCTCTTCTGATTTTTGGGTCACTAGGTCAAAGGTCAATGTCACAAGGGCCTAAAATGTTAGAATTGTTTGAAAACTGATATTCACAAAGTCTTCATATTTCACATAGTGATTGGTCATAACTAGTAGATGACCCCTATTGATTATTGGGTCACGAGTTTAAATGTCAAGGTCACTGGGGCCATAAACGTCGTAATGGTTTCCGTTATTATCTTGAAATCTATTTCAAACTCTTTATATTTTACATAGTACTTGGTTATAACTAGTAAATAACCCCTATTGATTTAACGTCTTCATATTTCACGTATTAATTGGTCATAACTAATAGTTGACCCCTAATGATTTTGGGGTAACTAGGTCAAAGGTCAAGGTCACAGGTGCCTTGAATATCAGAATGGTTTCTGCTCATTTTCATGAGATTTTTTAACCACAAAATCTTCATATTTCACATATTGATTGTTCATATCTAGTTGATAACCCATATTGATTTTGGGGTCACTAGATCAAAGGTCAAGGTCACAGGTGTCTTAATATTTCACATATTGGTCAAAACTTTAGATGTTCCCTATTGGGATCATTTTGTCAAAGGTCAATGTCACAGGTGCCTTAAATGTCAGAATGGTCCCGCTCATTATCTTAAAAACTATTTATCACATTGTCTTTATATTTCACATATTGAATAGCTTTATGTAGTAGATGACCCCTATTGATTTTGGAAACACTAATTCAAAGGTCAAGGTCAAAGCGGCCATAAGTGAAAGAACGGTTTCCGCTTATTACTTTGAAAACTTTATATCACAAAGTCTTCTTCATATTTCACATATTGATTAGTCATAATGGGGTCACTAGTTCAAAGCTCAAGGTCTTAATATTTCACATATTAATTGGTTATAACTAGTAAGTCATTAGACACCGCGTGCACGCGACGTTTAGTAGATATGCATTCGTTTACTCGGCAATGGGGAAAATTTTAGACTTGATTTTGTGTACATTACCTGAGACTGTTCACATCATTTGGCGGCGTCTTTGATGTGCAGCATCAACATTTAACTTGTTATTTTTCTTTTCTCCATAACTTAACACTTCCATGTAAAGGTTTAAGGGAAGTTTCCATAACAAAATTACCAATGATTTGAGTCAAGGGTAGGAAGGGGCGGGGGGGGGGGGGGTATATGTGTCTTTCGACATTTCTTGTTCTACTATAACTTCTTGTCATATGGATGAGAGTTATAAAATACAAGCGCCTTGTATCCCCAGACTTCTTATAGAAGGGATATAGAAACCGTCCGTCCCACATTTTTGTCCGGAGCATATCTAAACAAGTATTTGAGGTATCAACTTAAAACTTCACAGGTCAATAGATCATATTGAGGAGGAGTGTAGTGCACAAAAATGATAACTCTACCCTGCATTATTTTTCAGTTATTGCCCTTTCTTATTTTTCAAACTTAATTTTTGTCCAGAGCATAACTCAAAAAGCCTTTGGGATATTAACATGAAACTTCAATGGTGGATAAATCTCACTCAGGATCTATTCAGTGCACAAGAATGATAACTCTACCCTTCATATTTTATATGTTATTGCCCTTTGTTTTTCAAACTTATTTTTCACCTGAGTGGAGCATAACTCAAAGTCTTTGAGATGTTAACATGAAACTTCATATGTGGATTTATTTTATTGAGGAGGAATGCTGTGCGCAGGAATGATAACTCTACCATTTATAATTTTTGATTTATTGCCCTTTGTTATTTTTCATACTTTTTGTCCAGAGCTTATTTCAAAAGTGAAAGAGATGTCAACTTGAAACTTCATAGGTGGATAGATCTCATTGGGGAGGATTGCAGCACACAAGAATGATAATCTATACTGCATTATTTTTCAGTTATTGTCCTTTGTTATTTTCAGCCATCAGTATTCACATAGGTTAAAAATCTGTTATTACTTCAGCCATCAGTTTTCATTTACAAAGGACCTCTGAAAGTTGAATTATTCTGCTCTTCTACATATACATTCTTCCAATGAGCAAACATTTGGGTGGGGGATGACCATGTTAACTTATGTTAAAATATCTTCTTTTAAAAACCCCAAAGAGCTAGAGCTTAGATATTTGGCATGAAACATTTTCTAGTAAGTGTCTACCACGTTTGTACAAATAAAAGCTATGGGGTCAAAATTTGCCTGCCCCGGGGGTTCATTGCTTTTCCTTATGTTTAAACTTATAAATAATCTTTTTTTTTAAAAAAAAAACTTATTAGCTTGAGCTCAAATGTTTAGCATGAAACATCTTATGGGTGTCTACCAAGTTTGTACAAACAAAAGCTCTTGGGTCGAAATTGGCCTGCCCCCGGGGTTCATTGCTTTTCCTTATGTATAAACTTAAAAATCTACTTTAAAATACCTCCAAAGAGCTAGAGCTTAGGTATTTAGCATGAAACATCTTCTGGTGAGTGTCTATCAAGTTTGTTCAATACAAGCTTTGGGGTTAGAATTGGCCCTGCACTAGGGTGGGCGTTGATTTTTTATGCTCACCGAAGGGAGAACATATAGTCGGCGCCTTGTCTGGCTGTCCGTCCGTCTGTCCTTCTGTCCGTCCGTTGTCTTGTCCGGAACATAACTTATAAACCCTTGGAGATAATTTCTTTAAACTTCACACAGTGGTAGAGGGCATTGACCCGGGGCCAGTGTCAAAGAACCATAAGTCTATAAGCCTTGTTTTTTTTTAAAATTATCCCCCCTTTTAGAAAAATCTTGTACAAGACATAACCTTAAAACTGTAAGAGATATAAACATGAAACTTTCATGGTAGATAGATCTCAATAGGTAGACGTGCAGTGTACAATACCCGTGACCCTGCCTTGCCTAATTTTGGAGTTATTGCCCTTTGTTCAGTTAACACTTTAAACTTTGTCCGGGTATTAAAAAAGATATCACATAAAACATTTTGGAACTGTTGTTTTCCCTTAGCAATACCGAATAGCAACCAGTAATGTTTTTACACATGCACAATTTCAGATACAAATCAGGTTTATTTTCAGATTTTATATCTGTTTTTGTTTCGTGTCATGGAGAGTATTTATATTCAGGAGAGTGATTTCAGGGCCATCATGGCCTTCTTGTAAAGATGGTTTCTACTCTAGACGTAGGATAAATAATTGTTCTTTGTCATTACTCAAATCATGCATGACAAGGTAGGATCCTTTTTCAAATGTTATTTCCTATTTGAACTTATAATTTTACTTTAAAAACATCTATTTTATTTTGCTCTTATCATTTTTGTTAGCTCACCTGACCACGAAGTGGTCAAGGTGAGGTATAGTGACGGGGCTATGTCCGGCGTCCGTCGTCGTGCGTTGTGCGTCGTCAACATTTGGGTTGTTCACACTCTAGCAGTCACAGTTTTGATCGGATCAAACTTTGTCAGAATGTTTGTCTTAATAAAATACAGGCAAAGTTCAAATATGGGTAATCTTGAGTCTAAAACTAGGTCATAGGAGCTAAAAATAGAAAACATCTTGTTAACACTCTACCGCCTGCAGTTTTAATCCAAATATCCTGGAAATTCATTAGGAAGGTTGTTAAAAACTAGTTCACAGGAGCTAAAAATAGAAAAATAGGTCTGACCGCCCAAATATGGACAAACCTTGTTGACACAGTAATGGTCACATTTTTACTCAATTGTCATCAAGCTTGGTCAGGATGCTTGTCTAATTTATTACTCGTAGGAGTTGAAACATGGGTCATGTCAGATGAAAAACTAAATCACAGGAGCTAAAATTAGGAAAATCTTGTTAATTCTGTAGTGGTTACTGTTGTTATTCAAATAACCTGGAGATTGGTCTGCAAGCTTGTTTTGAATATGGGTCACCTGGGATCAAAGACTAGGTCATACTGCCCAAATATTGAAAAAACTTTGTTAACACTCTAGTGGTCACATTTTTGACTTAATTGTCATCAAACTTTGTTAGGATGCGTGTCTAAGTATTTGCTCGGATAAGGTCGATTGGTCAGGTGAGAGATCTAGGGCCATCTTGGCCCTCTTGTTGTGGAAGGGATTGACTTCAGATTTCAAATTACTGTCTTTTCCATAAATCATAGAAATGTATGTTTAACACTTTTTGACAAGATCATATGCATATTATGTTGTGCAAAAAATATAGAATATATGAGTGCTTTCTTGATACCAATAAAGAAATATTCAGTATTTAATTTGTCGAGCTTTGCTATCTCCTGTGACAGGTCTTGTTATTTTGTATAACAAACAGTGGCATCATATGGAACTGTTGTTTTCCTTTAACAACTGCAACCAGTTAAGTTTTAACAGTGCACTATTTCAGATACAAAAATGAACTTTGTGATACTATTTGCCCTTGTCATGGAGAATATCTAATTCAGGTGAGCGATATATGGGCCATCATGGCCCTCTTATTTATGTTTTGAATATTTGTATTGTTTGAAATGAACAACTTTGCAAAATTCAAACAACTTTGCCTGTACCGAATATTGTCCCAATTTAGAAATTTTATGATGTTAAGTGATTGTTTCTTCTCTAACTGATTTAAATATGTATACCTACCTTTTCTGTGTTGAAGTATGTCTCACTTGCTGTGATCTGCGTTATTTGCGGGCTGTTTTTAAAGTTTGCTGGGATGATATCTTTCAAAATTTTAATATAACATTCTTTTACCTTGTACTTTTAATTTTATAGGCTAAATGTACCTAAATAGCTAAATATGCTAAATAGTACCATATTGGTTATAAAATATACCAGTATTATGTCTCCAATAATTTTTGGGAGACACATTGTTTTTGCCTTTACCGTCTGTCTGTCCGTTTGTCCGTCCGTCCGCATTAAGTTTGTCCGCCCTTCACAGGTTTCAACCAAACTTTACAGGAGTGATCAATACCATCCATTGTTATGCACAACACCGACACGTTCCGCTGCACAAAATGGCCACCAGAGCTGAAAATGAAAAAATGTTGTCCGGCCTTCACAGGTCAAACTATTGGTGGGATTTCAACCAAACTTTGCAGGAGTGATCCGAACCATCCATAATTGTGCACATCACCGGCACGTTATGTTTCGCTTCACAAAATGGCCACCAGAGCTTAAATAGATCAATCTCGTCCGGCCTTCACATGTCAAACTACTGGTAGTATTTCAACCAAACTTTACAGGAGTAATCAGTACCATCCCTAGGTGTGCACATCACCTGCACGTTCCGCTTTGCTGCACAAAATGGCCACAAGAGCTAAAAATAGAAAAATCCTGTTCGGCTTTCACATGTCAAACTACTGGTGGGATTTTTACCAAACTTTATAGGAGTCATCAGTACAATCTCTAGTTGTGCACATCACCGGCAGGTTCCGCTTCGCTGCACAAAATGTCCGTCAGAGCTATTAATAGAAAACTCTTGCCGGGCTTTCACATGTCAAGCTACTGGTGGGATTTCAATGAAACTTCACATGAGTGATCATATATAGTTTTGGGAGACATATTATGCTTCTGTGACAAAAACCCTTCTAGTTTTATTTGAAAACATGTGCATTGTGATATTTAGTTTTATGAAATGGCAGCTTATCCCTTACTTTACCTTATTGGTAATACTTGTGGTCTACATTGATGCCTATCTTGGAATACACTAATATTATCAATCTTAGATATAATTTTTCATAGTCTTCTATTTTTTAGCGCAATATGTTCTTGTTTACAGTGATTACAGGGCATATTGTAGTACGATACTCACGAACTATATTTTGCGCTTATATTTTTGTTAATTCATTTTTTGTTAATAGTGCATTGTTAATTGTTTTGTTATACTGTTATATCACATTTTTGGTCAGCAGTTGAAGTTGCGTTGGACCATATATGTCATCACACGTGTGGGACCTACTCGTTCGAATTAATCACAGCTGTATTTATGCAATTCTGATTTGGACATTAATATGTATTGACTTGAAAATAAAATATCGACTTTTCATGCCCCTACTCTGGGGGTGAGGGAGGATTGAAACATTTTACTTGAACGTGCGTCTGTGCCTGAGTACGTGCGTCCGTCCGTTACGGAATCTTAAGTGTTGCTCCATAAATACTTTAGTTAGCGGTCATGAAATTTTCTATATACGTTGGTCAGCATTATGTTACTTTATATAATTTAAAAAGTTGATGAAATATTTGTTTATTATACGCTTTTAAACAATTCGATGTGATATTTGTTTATTATACACTTTAAAGAAAATCGATGAAATATTTGTTTATTATACACTTTTAAAAAATTCGATGAAATATTTGTTTATTATACACTTTTAAAAGAATCGGTGAAATATTTGTTTATTATACACCTTTTAAAAATTCGATGAGATATTTGTTTATTATATACTTGTGATGATGATAATGCTACTGCTGATGATGATGGTGATGAAGATGACAGTTGTGGTATTTTCGATTCGGTCATAAGATGTTTTTTAATAAACGGTATAGTGCAAAACGGACTTATTTAAGTAAAACAAAATCCACATGCGACGTATACGTTCGTATTTTCTTTTTATATGCGCATTTTTGGTCAGTGACAAATACGTTTTGGTGAGCATAGAAAAAAACAATCCAACCGAATATGGTACATTTTATATTCCATTTTCTGCTGAAGAGTGTGTCATATTCAACCGAATATGTCAGACATGTGCCAAAGTCGAACCGAATATGTCACACGTGTGCCATATTCGGTCAGTGACATATACGATCCTACAAAGGTGGTCTATGCCTAAGTGAGGTTTGTTATCCCCCGCCGAAAAGGCGGCGGGGATATAAAAATAGTCTCCGTCCGTATTTCCTTCCGTTCCACTTTTTTGTCCTGAGCATATCTCAAAAAGTATTTGAGGTTTCAACTTGAAACCCCATAGGTGGATAGATCATATTAAGGAGGATTGCAGTGCACAAGAATGATATCTCTACCCTGCATGATTTTTCAGTTATTGCCCTTTGTTATTTTTCAAACTTTTTGTCCGGAGCATATCTCAAAAAGTGTTATACTATAGGTATCAATTTGAAACTTCATAGGTGGATAGATCTCATCACAGCGCACAAGAATGATAATGCTAACGTGCATAATGTTTCAGTTATTGCCCATGCTTACTTTATTGTCCAGACAGTTACACGTTAAGTATCTACTATATAAGGATTTAACTTGAAACTCAAAATATAATTAAGTCTCCGTCCGTGCGTCTGTCCGTCCTCCCGTCCGTCCATCAATCCGTCCTTCCATCCCACATTTTTGTCCGGAGCACTTGAGGTTTCAACTTCATAGGGGGATAGATGATATTGAGGAGGAGTGCAGTGCACAAGAATGATAACACTACCCTGCATAATTTTTCATTTATTGCCATTTGTTATTTTTCACACTTAATTTTTGTCCAGAACATAAGTCAAAAAACCTTTGAGATATCACCATGAAACATCATAGGTGGATATATCTCACTCAGGAGGTATGCAGTGCACAAGATTTTAGTTATTGCCCTTTGTTAAATTTTCATACTTTTTGCCTGGAAAATTTGTTAAATTTTCATACTTTTTGACTGGAGCTTATCTCAAAAAGCCACATATAAACAAAACACTTAATCACATGTATACACACCTATGCACAAAACTTGAAACACAATAATAAACACAGTGTTAGAAATATCCATAGGAAAATCCTGGTTATCGATGTCCTTTCTGGTGGTGATGATAAATAGTTCCATAGGCCTATGTTAAGGAATCCAACGTCGGAGATCTCAAATGAACGCTCAGGACCATAAAGCACGTGTAAATCCAAAAATAGATCAGATACGTGTAAACAAATACACGATTGACCAGGTCAAACGGATAAAATATCCAATAGGAAACGTAAAACGCTCTGACGTCACATGGTGTGTATTCAAACTGAATTTAAAATATCCATGTATATATAATACAATTAATATAAAACAATGTCCAATCCTAATTCCAAATCCTGTACTGGGCGCCAGTTGTCACGGGTTCACTCGTCGGTAGAGCTTATATATTTGCCGCAGCTGATAAGCTGGTCCGTGAAACAATAATTTCTTTATGATTGACGGACAAACATGGGTCCTTTGGAAGGGATTGGAAACTGTGAATTAAAAAGATATATCAAAGATATATAACAATATTTATTAAATAGTTTACAATGTACGTGTATGTGTAATAAAGAGTTAATAGCGAATGCAATGAAGCAATATAATAACAAAGTACATTCATACAAAATATGAAATGATGACATAAACGATTCCTTTTACAAAGTTGAGCTTTAAAATACTTATTAAGATCAGAGTTTAATACAAATTACTTATACTTATTACTAGAGTGAAATGCACAACAAAAATGTATCACTAACCTGTGAAGTAAAAAGATATATCAAAGATATATAACAATATTTATTAACTAGTTTACAATGTACGTCTATGTATAATACACATTTAATGGCGAATGCAATGAAGCATTGCATTCGTGTACAATGTAAACGGGTCACAGGGTAGATAGAAAGCGACTTATTATTATGTAATAGGTTATGGAGAAAGAAAAAGTATAGATTGGAAAAGATAATTCGGCTACTGTATAGGTATACAGGAAAGGTTTATAGGACTGTTTTGACAATAGTAATAATAAGGGGAATAAAAAATAAAAACAACACGCATAATTTATTCAATTATTTATCTATTTAATATATTTATCAATTCAAACACATAACTCTTTTATTTTACAATTCGCCCTACGACATTAAAGATCCTGTATGTTTTGTAATTGAGATTGCATATTTTGTGTGTGTTTGGGTTTGTTTACCCTCGCCACCGGAAAGAGACCATATGGGCGAGCATTGCATACCACTCTTCATTGAATTATATATGTATGTAATTATGCAAATTTGTCAATTTTCAAACATGGAAGAATATGTAAAATATGTATTGCGTATATTTGTACATATTTAAGGTAATCATTAAATTATATGCATTCATTTCTTATTGGAAAAGTTGACTAAGAATTTATAGAAAACTAAATTCTAATTACCTCCCTTTATTTACATGAAATAATTATCAAATTCGGTAATATCTTTATAAATAATGTTTTTTGAAACTTACAATATCGATAAATCTTAATTTGAGCATCATAATTTGTATATAAAACCATAAAAAATAATGTGTTACAGGATCTGGTTTGATTTGGTTATCCCGCCATTAATATTTTATCCAGAAATATACGGTGTCTCGGTCAGAAGTATAATATTTTGACGTTGCGCGGAAAAGTTTTGGTAAACGCCCTATCACCGTGATAAAGTTCATTCCGTAACAAAAGAATAAGTGGTCATGGTCCTGTATGAAACAAAAGAAAATAACAAAAGAAAATGCATGTCAGTCCGTCCGTCCGTTCTCATTTTGTGTCGCACGTAACTCAAAAAAGTATTTAACCTAGAGTCATGAAACTTTACAGTTATGTTGAACAGCATGTGTCGTTGTGCACCTTGGTATTTTTGTGTGGATTTATTTAGTATTTTTAAAGTTATTGACCTTGACTTAGTAAAAATTTGCAATTTTGAACTTGTCTCGCATGTAGCTCAAAAAGTATTTGACCTAATGTCATGAAACCTTACAGGAATGCTGCGCAGCATGTGAAGTTGTGCACATGGGGTTTCGCTTTTGTATTTATTTTAAATTTTCAAGTTGTGTCGCATGTAGCTCAACAATTATTTGACCTAGGGTCATGAAAACTTTACAGGAATGTTGATCATCATGCGTAGATATTCACCTGCGCATTTTCGTGAGGATATATTCAGTATTTTTAGAGTTATTGTCATTGACTTAGTAAAAATTTGCAATTTTCAATTTGTGTAATGCATAGCTCAAAATATATTTAACCCAGAGTCATGAAACTTTACAGGAGTGTTTGTCAGCATGTGTTGTTGTGCACATTGGGTTTCGCTTGTGAATTTATCCAGTTTTGCCATTGACTTAGTAAAAACAGTTTCATTATGTTGTGTTATTTGTTCCTTGAGTGTTTGAGATAGAATCAGCCAACTTTACAGGAATAATGATAAAAATCACAGTGAAGCTATGCTTCTGGGATTTTGCATGTGGATTTTTTTTCAGTTTTGTTAGAGTTATTGCCCATCACTTAGTAAAAATTTGCTGCAATTTTCAGCTTGTTCATGCATAGCTCAAAAAGAATTTGACCTGTATGCCTGAATGTTTATTAGAATGTTGGTCAGCATGTATCTTACGATCTTTGGGTTCGCTTGTGGATTTATTCAGTATTTGTAAAGTTCTTGCCCTTTACTTAGTAAATGATTTTTAGTTTTCAACTTGTGGCACATGTAGCCCAAAAATATTTGACCTAGAGTCATAAGATTGACTAAACATTGGAGTAGGGGGACACCCGTGTCCTATGAACACATTTCTTGTTATTGCACAGAATGATTGTTTTTAGGAAATGTATCAGTATCCGGGTGTTGAAAGCTATCCGATTTTTTTGCAAATGTAACTACGGTTATGTCACGTGGCTATGTAACTTTTGTGATTACTTTATTGATTTGAATACATGTACAACATATCAGAAGAATCAAGTTTTGCATAAAGTAAAAAGAAATAATATCTTGATTCCAATTTGCCTTCTTTTATGTGGTGATATCCAACCCATCCGGGTCCAACTGATTTTAATAATATACAAGTTAAATGTTGATGCTGCACATCAAAGACGCCGCCAAATGATGTGAACAGTCAATCAGCATTGAAAATCGTTCCCTTTTACAGTTGAATATCCGAAGCACAAATCATTTTTTTCTCCATGTTCTTGGTATGTGCTCGTTATTTAATAATAAAGTTGCATATTTTTGTGAAAAAGTAGAACCTAATGCATAAATTCACAAAAAAATGCCAGGTCTGAAATTCTTAAATGTTTGTCTGTTACGACAAAGATTGAAACGTCTGGTCAATCAAAAAAATTGGATTACAAATAAAATTGAAATAATTATTCAAGACAATATGTGTCGAGAATATATCCATTTAAATATTGGTACGAATTGCATAATGTTTGAATGATTTGAGGACAAACTGTTCTGCAGTGATATCCCCTTACAGACCGTAGCGTAACCGGTTTGTTGTACTTTCGAGAACCGCATCTCTGACAGTGGGCGTGGTTTAGGCTTTGTAACTTGTAATTTAATGTTTCGACTTCTACCCCGTCAACGAAGACTAAATGCTAGCATATGGAGCATAATATGGAATTTAATAAGACAATTTAAGGTGGTGCGAACTTCAACAGAGGCGAAGCAAATGAAGTAAGTGACACTGCCTCAACGGTTAAGTTTTAGAACGATCGACTATAGACTGGCTCCAAGGATCTAGGCACTCTCCATAAATAAAATATTTATTGATAATGTTCTATGATTTATGTCAGAATTTAAACATTTGAATAATTTTGATCCACACTTAATACCTGTACTTTCCAATGCTTAATAAAACTGAGCTTGAAACAATTTATAATTTGTTTAGGGCATTCTTTGGGTTTCAGTCTTTTAGCTCACCTGAGCACAAAGTGCTCATGGTGAGCTTTTGTGATCACTATTTGTCCGGCGTCAATTGTCAGTCAGTGCGTCCGTCGTCAACTTTTTATGCAAACAACTTCTTCTCAGAAACCACTGGGCCAAATGTGATGAAATTTTCCTAGGATGTTTCTAGCATGAAGTTCTACTAAAATTTTTGAAAAGGTTCTGCTCAATTGAACATCTGGGCCAGGAGGGCTTAAAATAGATTGTTGAAATGAAATCTTTAAAAATCATCTTCTCTGAAAGTGCAAGGTTAGAGTGTGGAGTTTAGAGTGTGAAATCATGTAATGAAACTCTACAAATATTGTTCAAATTATAACCCTGGGTCAAGTTGGCCCCGCCCTAGGTGGTCATTAATTTTCCTTATATGTTTATAGTAAAAACTTTAAAAAAAACTTTCTTGTGAAATCCAAAATCTCTAGAGCTTTGATATTTGGCATGAAATATCTTCTAGTGGATGTGTACGTACCAAGTTTGTTAAAACAAAAACCCTAGTGTCAAAAGTGACCCTACCCCAAGGGTCATTGATTTTCGTTATTATTTGTAGATGCTTTCCAGGGTTATTATCTCCCTTAAATGAGATTAAATAATATTTTATATTCATAACAAGAAAATAAATAAGATTTTTTGAATTTTATTTTTTGAATTTATTGTTAATTAAGATATGAAGAAAATATTTATATAATAAAAAATAAATTAATTTATCTTCCTTAACCTAATCATCTTTTTAAATAACTGCAGTATATATAGCTAGAGCTGAACAATTGTAAGCGTTGGGGCCTCCGTGGCCGAGTGGTTAATGTCGCTGACTTGAGATCACAGGTCCCTCACCGCTGTAGGTTCGATCCTCACTCGGGTCGAAATCTTTCATGTGAGTAAACCATCCAGTTGGCTTACGGAAGGTCGATGGTTTTACCCAGGTACCCGCTCGTGCCTGAAATAATCCCCGAAGGTGCACCTGGGGTCTTCCTCCACCAATAAAGCTGGAAAAAATCGACGAAAAAATCTCGGCGGGACGCTCTAGGATGGCCCGACTTGAGTGTACGGTCGCCCTTATGGGCTTCCCGGCGGCGACCTTAAATAAACGCATTAAAAAAAATCTTTGGCGTCCGGTCTGATCAATTGGAAGAACGTTGGACTGTGAAACGGGTGACAGGATTTTATTCCCGGGCGGCGCTTGTCATTTTCCATGTGCTTGACCATGACGTTGTGGTGGCTGTTTTCGGATTTGCGAGGCAAAAAAGCGAAAATACGACAGAAAGAGGGCGAAAATACGAAAATTTGTCGTGTATTTGAATTCCATTTGTCGTATCTTCGCTTTTTCGCATTGTTACATTTTCGCATTGTAACATTTTCGCGTTTCGGTTGCACTTGCGCATGGAGACATCAATAAATTATAATCATTATTATTATAAAGTTTTATAATGTCTAAACACAATAATATACGAGGTAAGTTCAAAAAGTTCGTTGATTTTTGCTGTCATTTTTTACTTGGTTCATAAAAACACCCTTAGTGGATATGAATCGAAAGAGTGTCTTTATTTTCAAAAGTAAGAATTACCTTTATTGTTAACTATTATTTCCTTTACGAGTTATGTGCACTTTAATAACCATGGCAACGCAACATCGGCGCACGCCGAAATTTTCATATAATGTTTAAATATAAACAAATGTTGAAACAAATTAAATGATTGTTTTATGAAGTTAATATATACAAGTAATCATCTATAAATATTTAAATGACATAAATCTGACTTTTGGCGTCGTTTGGACCTTGAACAGCTGAACAAACAAGTTTTGAGCAGCAGTAGATAGACGGGTAAGTTGGGAAGTATAAACCCCGTTTAAAAACTAGAAATTCTCTCTTTCGGAAATTTTTACCAATAAATGTGGTATACTCCTTTATATTTTATAAGGTGATTAAATTAACGAAAAACAATGAGTTGTCGAGCAAGTCTCTTGGTTTCAGGTCGCACAAGCGATTCAAATACGGCAAATACATGCTCACAGACAGAAAGGGCGACGAATCATTTTAGCGGCAAATTGTTGGGACGTTTGTAATGTCAATTGCAAAAGATCTACAGAAGTTCAGGCATTATGACAGTTTTGCGAGATGTCCGACATGTTTAATTTCTGCATCGGGTCTATGCATTCAATTCTGACAAAACAATTTAATTCAATTAAAATAATATTTTATTTCATTCATCAGGATATATGCGTATTTACAATAAATACTTGTAGTTATTATTTGTATTTCCTGTATTTATCCTGGTCCGTTTGATAATTAATGCTAGCCGGTGTTCAGTAGATTTACCGCATAGAATAATTGTCAGTTGATAAAATATTTTCTTTATCATCGATAATCATATTGTCTAAAGATCGGGCGAGGGCGGTTTCAAATTGATACTATCAATCAACAATTGAATTAACTTAATAACACTGTCCGTTTAGTGTCTAAATAACTCAAAATCCCGATAAAGAGCGGAAAGTATGCGGCACTCGGACCTTTATACGGAGAATGGAGCGAATAGATGACCACTTTATATCTCGGGTCATCATCGCAAACAGAAAAATGGTTTTGGTATATGATCCGCAGATATTGAACACTAAAAAGAGTACTTTCAGAAACAATGACGCTGGTAAAATGTTTCATTTATATTGCGACGTCACGAACGTCAATTTGTTTCATCATCAGCGTGCGCCGTATTGTACACCCCTTGTGATTTGTAACTGTCACATAATTTTTATTTGTAAACATATTGTATTGATTTTTTCACTGTTTATTAAGGACATATTTTCATATATGTCTCTTGTAAAATCATATACGCAAATTAAAAGATGTGAACAGTAGAGCCGCAGTCCACGAACTTTTTGAACAGCCCTCGTATAATCTAATAAATAGTCATATATAAGATAATAATTATTATGTTGTATTCACGTAGATGTATAATTTTAAAAGTATCATCCCGCTCCTTACACTGGTAAAATAATTAAATAATATAATGGTAAGGTTTTCAGACTGTTTTGAATCAATTAATGCGACAATTATTATAACAAATACATACATTAATATGTACCATCTTCAGATTATCAGTTTATTTTTATTTTATTTTTTTTTTAAATATTTTACCGCTGACGGATGTGACATGATAATTAACGATTGCTACAGTCACTGCCCACACTCATCTTAAAATACATATTTTCTCTTAGATTGAGGTGTACTTTCACTGATGTTTGTTAATTCTAGTACAGGACTTTTGTAAGACATACTTCATTTAATTATGTGCATGTGGGATTTAGTTTGATAGACAGATTTGATGGTTTAATTCAATGATAAAAACAAACATCTGTTGCCATAGTTCCCGGTCATTCAGCCTTCCTCAGTGGCTTTATTGCATTTTAAAATTTATATAATAATTTATGAAAATATTTTATTCATTATTTCAATATGTCATTTTGGCAGGCGTTCCCAACAAAGCTCTCATGATGGTCATTCTGTCTGCCATCATCCCCATACTGCACGAATATCAACAAAAGGAGAACAATTCAAATTCATCAAAAAATCAAAAAGTATATTGTATTTAAATCATATTGTATTATACTGGGCTTCTCTTAGTTCACGGTTCTTAATGCTTTCAAACAAGAAGGGAAACAATAAATAAATGGTACAAAAATGTCATTAGCTGTAACTTTTAGGTATTTTCAGATTGATGTCTCCGTGCGCATGTACAACCGGAACGCAAAATGCGAAAATGTAACAATGCTAAAAAGCGAAAATGCAACAATGCAAAAAAGCGAAGAGACGACAAAGTTATGCTCTGTCGTCTCTTTTTGTTTTCGCATTTTGAATGCGAAAAAGCGAAATTACAACAGTTGGAATGCGAATATACGACACATTTTATGTGTCGTATTTTCGCCCTCCTTCTGTCGTATTTTTGCTTTGTTGCCTCGAAAATCCGAAAAAGCGAAAACACGAAAGGACGATCAGCAAGGCAAAGGAAACGTTCACAGGACGCAACCCCCCTCCCAGACACACCCAAATAGGGCCCCAAGAAGACACCCAACAAAAACCTGGAGTGGACATAAGGGCGGCGAAAGGAGAGGGACATGTAATGTGTGAAATAATATATAAACTAAAACGGGCCCATATGGGAATTAAAGGGATAAGGGCTGTAAGGGTGAAAAGGGGAGGGGGTAAAAATGGGAGGGGTGAGAAAATACCTACCGTAAACGACAATCCAACAAGGCAGACATCACAAAACATGTAAATATTCAAAAACAAGTAACAATTCAGACATGAAAGACACGTGAAGGAACACAGAGGGGAACCGCCTTTGAATGTGGTAGTTAAACCACTGGGGAGTTTAAACCGGTTTTAGGCGCGACAAACCTCACTCTTAGCCCCAATATGTTCCTGAATGACACGAAAATGTAAATGAAATTAATTCCCCGCCAAGTGAAATTCTAACAATGGTCATGGTTACATTATACGAAATAAATTAAACACGTAGAAGATTGTGCAACTATGTCGAAAAAGGTACAGACGTCCGTCAATTTGTGTTTTGCATTTTTGCATTTTGAGGCGAAGAAGCAAAAATACGACATTGCGTAAATCAGCCACCATATGACATCCTTTCTACGGTCATTCGCAATGTACCTCTGCTTTGGCATAGTTTCTTTCAATAGTGAGGTATACTGCTTGACAGCCTGCTCAGGAACGATGCGGTGGTTGAACTGTGCTCTGGTGAATTCAATGTGGCTTATTGTCGTGATCCGGAGTGAAAACTGCCAACGCCACTACATTTGGCATTATTCACTGTATATATACAAGCATTTTGCTGCTGCTGTACATACTATAATTACTATAGTAAATGCTGGAAAACACAGCTTTATTTGCTGTAAAGCCCAAGCCATCTGTATGTGTAATTAAGCTATTATAATGACACTGTGCAATTTCTGTAAATGCAATTTAAACTGCAGTCATGCCCTATGTTAAGACCCTGTAATACAACTTTTTTCATGGTTTTATAACATAAATCTTATGCTCATATAACCTCTACATTTTTTTTTCAAGCTATAACCCTCGGTCAAAATTGACCCTGCCTCGGGAAACATTGATTTTACTTTCTATGTATAGGGGAAAAATTTAGATCTACAGAAGCTAAAGCTTAGTTTACATAACATCCAGTGACTTCATAGCAGCCATTTACTTTATAGAACTGTAGAATTTCATAGCAACAAGTGACTTCCAAAGCAGACATTATCTTATCTACATTTGAACTTCATAGAAGGCATTGATTTCCAAAGAAAGCAACCTGTGGCTTCTTATGGAACTATTGTTTTCCCCTAGCAAAAGGAACCAGTAATGTTTTTACATGTGCACAATTTCAGATACAAATATGAACTTTGTGATATCAGTTTAAGGATCCTGTAATGCAAATTTTTATCCCCCCGCCATAAAATGGCTGGGGCATATAGTGTTACCCTGTGCCATCCTTCCTTCATTCCGTCATCATCAGTTTCCGTTCATTATCTTCGTAACGGTTGCACACATTCAACACAAATTTGACATATGGATATATCATGAGAAATTACAGGTGAAGTTCGAATTTGGTCATGGTCCGATGAGTTTTGACTTGATGAAATTTTCATATTCCGTTCATTATCTCCCTAACGGTATTACACATTCAAATTAAATTTGACATATGGGTACGTGAAAGGATTGCGCAGGTCAAGTTTGAATTTGGTTATGGTTCGATTATTTTTAGCAGAGTTATGCCCCTTCACTTTGAATATATTATGGAACTTTCAGTTTCCGTTCATTATCTCTCTCCCCAACGGTATTACACATTCAACTCAAATTTAACTTTGAAAAAAAGGAGGAAATTTTCAATTACCATTCATTATCTCCCCAACAGTTGTGCATATTCAACTCAAATTTAACATACGGATATGTTATAAAAATACACTGGTCAAGTTCGAATCTAGTCATGGTTTGATGTTATCTGAGTTATCCAACTTGAACTTTGAAACAATTACGAAATTTTTAGCTTCCGTTCATTACCTCCCCAATCTGCCAATTGTTTTACACATTCAACTCAAATTTGACATATAGATACATCATAGGAAAAAGCAGTTCAAGTTTGAATTTGGCCGTGGTTCAATGATTTTGGACAAAGTAAACTCTCTTGAATGTTGGAAAAAAATTGAATTTTCACTTTCAGCACTCATGCTCTTGTGGAAATGTTTGTAGTCATTATTTTGGCTACAAATATGCAATATGCAATTTACAAAAAAGGTTAACACTGAATAGTTTCAATGCTTTGAACTTTGTATAAAAATGGTTACATTTAATAGTTTAAGGGCTTTGAACTTGAAATAAAAAAAAATAGTTTGTGCAAAAACATTTGGAACTAAATATTATAACATCTGAAATTTTGGCTGCATGCTGGGGCATCTTTGGCGTGACGACACATTTCTAGTTTGATGGCTGTTTATCATAAATGCTCAAAACAAGATTTAACAATATAATAAGTTTCAATAAACATTATTTGTAGAGATATTTGCGAATTTGAGATTTCATGTAAAAATAAAGGGAGGTAATTCAAAATTTGTTTTCGATAAGTCTAATAAAAACTGAATGCATTAACTACAAGGTTTAAGTATGTGTAATCAAAAACATTTGCTTTACATATTTAACTCATTCTAGGATTTTTGGGAATTGTTTTAAAAGAATAATTATGTACATATATAAAACTTCATATTTTACCGCATGAGCATATTGCAAAGAATGGCTATTTTATTGAAAAGCCTCCTGTTAAAGGTTCAAACTGCAGTGGTACTATAAAAATGCTTCAATACTGGTCAAACTTGGCGCAAATAGTAACTGGACCATAGCCTTTGTAACAGCATGCTAAATCTTAGATTTCCTGTTACCATGGTAACGGGAGGACGTCTCAAAATTGCCAAAAATCACTATTTTGCGTTGTTCTTTGTCCATCAAACTGATTCCAAATTGCTGCAACTTCTCAATGATTTGAGATAGAGTCAAAGGTTTTTCATAAAATATAATTCTGTGAATGAGACAAGAAAATAATAATTCTTTCAATACCGATTTAATACGAAGAGTTGTCAGCTTAGTGTTATATATGAGAGCTTGTCTTGCTGTCTGCAGAGTGAGTAATTTTCTAGGGCGAGGGAGATATGTTACGAAATGCAACCCGTTACGTTTAAATTTTTCCTGTCCCCGTCATGAGAATGAATCTATGTTGCATCCATTGTGACGGAGTCACAATAAAGGGGTGGTTTCAGTCTTGAAACTGTGAAGTTTCGGCTATATGACCGTAGATTTGAGCTTTGAATATATTAGGCGAAATGGATTCATTAATCTCAATATGTCACAAAGTTCAACTGTATTTCATGAAATAATATTTTTAATACTGGTAAAGATAAACCAGATTACGCCATCTTTCAATCCGAAAAAAGCCTGTTTTACCGTTCGTAAGTGCCACACGGGAAGGACGATTTTTTTTATGTTTTTAACAAATAATATGATTATTAATAAACATTTATTCATTTTGTTCTGCAAAACGTTAATAAATCATTTACTTAATATATAACAATAGAAATGACAATAATATATACACAGATATTTGTAAAAAGTGCAATTGAGCAAACGTTTACGAAAACAAAGTTACGAAACACATGTTTGTTGTTCTCTATTAGGTCCTTGCACTTCAAATAATTTTCGGAAAATCTCAGTTTTGTGTCGCCTCTACGGAGTAGTGGCGACATATAGGGATCACTTCTACGTCGTCTGTCTGTCCGTCTGTCTGTCTGTCTGTCTGTCTGTCCGTCACAAAACTTGTCCGGACTACTCCTCATAAACTACTGGTGCAATTTCATCCAAACTTTACAGGAATGATCAGTACCAAGTCTAGTTGTGCATATTGTAAGCATTTTCCGGTTCAATGATTTTTGGCAGAGTTATGGCCCTTTAATAATTTTTAATTTTAAAGTTTGTCCGGACTACTTCTCTTATACCACTAAAGCAATTGCAATGAAACTTTACAGGATTGATCTGTAGCTCAAGTCCTTGCGCATATTGCAAGGGTTTTCCGGTTGAATGATTTTTGGCCGAGTTATGGCCCTTTGATAAAAAAGGTGTATTTTTCTGTGTGTTGCCAGATACACAAAAGCTTGTCCGGACTACTCCTCATAAACTACTGGTGCAATTTTATCCAAACTTTACAGGAATGATCAGTACCAAGGGTAGTTGTGCACTGTCCGTCTGTCTGTCCGTCTGTCAAAAACTTTTTCCAAACATGAAATTGGCCATCATGAGGCGACACATGTGATTACTGATCGCTCTTGTTTTGCATTTAGTAGCGACGAGCCGAGGTGTTAACACCTACTTCAGACAAGCAAAAGAATATTCGATTTAAGGTTTAAATTAAACTATGTGTGCAGGATGTCATCAGACCATCGCTTGTCAAATGAAATTGTAACCGTGACAGATTACCATAAAATATGTAGAGACCTTGATCAAGCTAAACTTTTAACACTGACCCAAACAAAACAGTATAGGATTGTTTTTGATAAGAGAGTGAGAGATGGTTGTCTGTCTTTTCCATATGGCTATTAAAGAGTTATTGTATCATTACTGTTATCAAAATGTCAATGGATAAGACAATATAAATAATTTATTAGTTTGTTGTCTTTTATTACTACTATAACGTCATTGTTTTACATACATTATACTACAATGGTAAGAGATTAATAAAAAAGCAATAGGATTGTCCCAATAAAGTAATTGTAAAGCAAAGTATGACTTATCATAAAAATGACCCCTCCAGACAACTATATCCTCTTAAAAATTGACTGCTCTCAAAATCAAAATCCAAGATGGCTGCTTTATATAGACAAAGAAGGAAAAAACTCGTCTAGAGTGACGTCCTCCACTACTTCTATATAAGGTAGAAGGTTAAATGTTGTGACAACCTTAATTACAACATACAGGATCACTAAGATTTAGATTCTACATCTGCTTTTGTTTATAGCTCACAATATATGTTCCCTGTCACGGAGAGTATTGATATATAGGTGAGCGATTTAAGGGCCATCATGGCCCTCTTGTTCTAATTCGATAATTACCATATTGTTTGTGCTTTTCTGTCTATCTAAGTCATAACATACTATTTTTGCTGTATATAAACAGTATGGTTAGTATAGTTACAAGGCGGTTTTACACAGATTTATTAACATAAAACACACTTTGATCAGTAGAGGGATGTGACCCAGAGTCATGAAACCTTACAAGAATGTTGCTCAGCATGTGAAGTTGTGCACCTGGGTATTTTCATGTGTATTTTTAGAGTTATTGCCCTTGAATTAGTAAAAATTTCCAATTTTCAACTTGTGTCGCACGTTACTAAAAACGATTTGACATAGAGTCATGAAACCTTACAAGAATGTTGCTCAGCATGTGAAGTTGTGCACCTGGGTATTTTATTGTGGATATATTTAGTATTCTTGCCTTTGACTTATTAAAAATTTACAATTTTCATCTTGTGTCGCACGTAACTCAAAAAGCATTTGACCTAGTCATGAAACCTTACAGGAATGTTGCTCAGCATGTGTAGTTGTGCACCTGGGTATTTTTGTTTGGATAAATTTAGTATTTTTTAGAGTGATTGCCCTTGAATTAGTAAAAATTTCCAATTTTCAACTTGTGTCACACGTAACTAAAAGGTATTTGACCTAGAGTCATGAAAACTTACAGGAATGTTGCTCAGCATGTGTATTTGTGCACCTGGGTACTTTCGTATGGATATTTTTTTTTAGTATTTTTAGAGTTATTGCCTTTGACTTAGTAAATATTTACAATATTCAACTTGTGTTGCACGTAACTCAAAAAGTATTTGACCTGTAGGCCTGAAAGTTTACAAGAATGTTGATCAGCATGGGGTCATCTTGTGGATTTATTCAGTATTTGTAGTATTTGTCCTTTACTTAATAAAAGATTTTTAGTTTTCAACTTGGGCACATGTAGCCAAAAGAATATTTGACCTAGAGACATAAGATTGACAAATCGGTGGAGTGTGGGGGGCACCCGTGTCCTATGGACACATTTCCAGGTTTTTTTTCTGAACTTGTGAGATATGACAGGTATGATCTATCAAGGATTGAGATTAAAGTAGTGTCCATTACTAGTGATGATACGGTTTATGGTGGAATTCTATTGGAAGGTTGCATGGCAATATAGATATATATCCAACAAACAATCTGCCAGTACTGGTCATTTTAAGGCAGAAAATGTCCTTAAACTTTGATCAAGAAATATAATTCATCAAGTCTCAAAAATATCATATTCTTATTTAAGTGCATTGTTTGAAAAGGACAGGTCCTGTCTTATTTTTTAAATAAATAAATAATGTCACTATCAATAACCGGCTCGGCTCTTTTTATTGAAAATAATTATCAAAATATATAAGTTGTTATTACAATTGAAAAGTTTTTCTTCTACTTATTTGTATTAATTTAGAATTAATCTACCTGCTAATGAAATATCTTAAAGTATCGGTCACGGTTTAGAACTGTTCACTTTTTCAAAGAGAAAATGTGTAAGCGGGACTATAGCTGAATCGCTACAGCAGCGGTACATTGTTGTGTTGATCACGGGTTCGATTCCTAATTTATATTCATGTTTTTCTCATCATTTGACTGCATATAGTTTAATTCACATTGCTCTGTAAACAGGAGGAAATATGTTACTCTTTATAACTATTCACAGTTTAAGAGATATTGTTTAGGCGGCTGGATAGCTCCTTCAGTAGAGCTTTGTTGAACCTCAATATTCATAAAAACGAATTCGTCACACGTGTGAAAAAATCGCTCGAATTCCTCACACGTGCGTGACAAGATCGTACGAGTTTGGCACACATTTGTGACTTATTTGTTCAGCACCTTTAACCCCCTGGAAGCAGAAACGAATTCGTTACACCTAAAAGAAAAGTAAAAAGCGACATGTTAGAATATTGTCAACCGAAATTTTCACACATTTACAGTTAATATCACCAAGTAAGATTGCTGGTAGATTGTTATCGAGGGTAATCCGTGTGTGCTTCAATCTGAGCGTCCGAGTTTCGTTATTAATGGCTAGACTTCAATGAAACTTCTTTATCAAGAGGAGATGAGAATATCGTTGAGGTAACCGGGTTCGACCATTAAACCCAGAGTTATAACCCCTGACTAGATAAACAATATACAATGACTAGTTAAACAATATACAAATTAACAAGTAATTTCCGTTGCCTGGCTATTTCTTGAAAAAAATATTGGCTAGATTTTAAGTGAAATATGGCGTTGTACTGTGAATTAACAACCGTGAAAATAACAAGACGTAAGAATCATCAATAACAGCATAACAGCAACAGAAAATGTGTTCAATTCAGTGAAAGATCGTTCGTTATTTCACTTGTGATAATAAAAATCAATATTTTTACTCGTAGCAGTAGTATTTTTCATATTTGGACACAATAACCCCTTTAACAAAACATTCAATTGCGCATATTAAAGGTCAGGTTCTAAAAAAATATACTCGTAATTTCTGTTTACGTGATGGCTTTCTTTCAAACTTGTACACAATAATCTTTTCGACAAGACGTCCAATTCTTCCGACCTATGTGTGAACTTGACCTATTATTTCTGGACGTATTTCTTTAATATTTGTACAGAATAACCTTTTTATATCCCCAAAAGAAGGGCATATAAAATTGAATTCCCCAAATTGTTCTCTATCCGTTTTTCCCTGGCAAAACATCATCTCATAAAAAGATTGAATTTGTATGAAAACATCTGTAATATAATGCGGAAGCATACCGTTAAATTCGGACTACTGCTTAAAAAAATTTCAATTGTTGATTTTCTATTGATGTATGGGTGACGTAAAGGCGATTTTATCATGCAAATAGAAATTGCAAAGTTGTACCAAAAATAAGAACTAGAGTCAATACGAAACACAATTGACGAAATAAAGCTATTTCCTTTTTTATGAAATTTATTTAATGCAGCAAAACTCAAACTTAGCCGGAGTGTTTCTGAGACATATTTATAAGCCAAATATACACAAAATCAATTTAATCCTTCAAATGATATCCGGGCCTGCGAAAACCACTTATTTTACAGAAAGTTTGATTAAAAATGGGACATTACTATTTCAATTATTGATTGCAGCGAAAATCTAACTTGATTATACTAATGTTTCAAATTAAAAACATTATCTAGATGAAAAATTGTCGTTTCATAAATTTGACATAGATTTTATCACTCCTTTAGAAGTCAAAAATATCATATCAAGAATAGAAATAAGAGTATATACAGTGGTATACTTCCAGATAAATTAACAGATGCTTACGTTATTCCAGTTTATAAAAAGGGAAATAAGCAAGATCAGGGTAATTATAGACCGACCAATCTCCATTTTACCTACCATTTCAAAAATAAAGGACATATATAGCTCACCAAATGCAATCGTTTTTTGAGAAAACAAATATTTTACATCAAAATCAATCAGGATTTCGTCTGAATCATTCATGCCACACTCTTTTAACACTACTAATTGATACATGGTTAAAAGAAGTCGACATTGATCCGTATTTATTGATCGACGAAAAGCATTTGATCTTGTCGATACATAAACTAAACTTTAAGCACAAACTTTATCATTTTAACGATAGATCTTTGAAATTGTTTTCATCTTATCTATCGAATAGAACACAACTGGTAAAAACTAGCAATTTGCTTTCAAAGAATTTGATTATAAAATCTGGAGTTCCACAAGGCTCAATACTAGGACCCTTGCTATTTCTTATATAATAAATTATGTTTATGACATGACATTAATTTCAGATTCTAACAAGAGCCATGTCAACATGGCCATCCCCCGCCGAATGTGTTTGCTCATTGGAAGAATGTATATGTAGTAGAGCAGAATAATTCCATTTTAAGAGGTCTTTTGGTTATGAAAACTGATGGCTATAGTGATTACAGATTTGAAACCTATGTGAATACTGATGGCTGAAAATAACAAAGGGCAATAACTGAAAAATAATTGCAGGGTAGGTATCATTCTTTGTGTGCTGCATCCTCCTCAAGTAAAATCTATCCACCTATGAAGTTTCAAGTTTGATACCTCAAATACTTTTGAGAAAAAAAATTGAATTGAAAAATTAAGTATGAAAAAATAACAAAGGGCAATAACTCAAAATTATAAAAGGTAGAGTTATCATTCTTATGACACCTGCACACCTCCTGAGTGAAGATCTATGCACCTATGAAGTTTCATAATGATATCTCAAAGGCCTTTTGAGTTATGCTCTGGACAAAAATTAATTTTTGAAAAAATAAAAAGGGCAATAACTGAACAATTATGCAGGGTAGAGTTATCGTTCTTGTGCACTGCACTCTTCCTCAATGAGATTCATCCACCTATGAAGTTTCAAGTTGATACCTCAAATACTTTTTGAGATAAGCTCCGGACAAAATAGTATGAAAAAGAACAAAGGGCAATAACTCAAAATTGTACAGGGAAGAGATATCATTCTTGTGCACAGCATTCCTCCTCAAACACTTTTGAGTTATGCTCCACTCTGGTGAAAAATTAAGTATGAAAAATAACAAAGCGCAATAACTCAAAAATTATGAAAGGTAGAGTTATCATTCTTGTGCACTGCACACCTCCTGAGTGAGATCTATGCACCTATGAAGTTTCATTTTGATATCTCAAAAACTTTTTGAGTTATGCTCTGGACTAAATGAAATTTTTGAAAAATAACAAAGGCAATAACTCAAAAATAATGCAGGGTAGAGTTATCATTTTTGTACAATGCACTCCTCCTCAATGAGATCCATCACCTATGAAGTTTCAAGTTGATACCTCAAATACTGTTTGAGATAAGCTCTGGACAAAATAGCATGAAAAAAAGAACAAAGGCAATAACTCAAAAATTGTATAGAGAAGAGTTATCATCTTGCGCACAACATTCCTCCTCAATAAGATCTATCCAACTATGACATTTCATGTTGATATCTCAAAACTTTTGAGTTTTGCTCCACTCAGGTGAAAAATTAAGTATGAAAAATACAAAGGGCAATAACTCAAAAATTATGAAAGGTAGAGTTATCATTCTTGTGCACTGCTCACCTCCTGAGTGAGATATATGCACCTATGAAGTTTCATGTTGATATCTCATAGGCTTTTGGAGTTATGCTCTGGACAAAAATCAATTTTGAAAAATAACAAAGGGCAATAACTAAAAAATATGCAGGATAGAGTTATCATTCTTGTGCACTGCACTCCTCCTCAATGAGGTCTATCCACCTATGAAGTTTCAAGTTGGTAACTGAAATTCTTTTAGAGATATGCTCCGGACAAAAATTTCGGACGGACGTTCTAACAGGAGAGTAATAATGTGGCTACTCTATTGTTCTCTCTATTGTTCTTTTTAGCCACACAAAAGAAAATAGCCACATAAAAGCATTACAGAATGAATGACATCAAAGAGAAAGAACAGTTACCTATTGTCCCTCTAGCCACATAATTACTGTCCTGTGAGTGCGGAAGGACGGACGGACGGACGCACAGGACAGTAATTATGTGGCTACTCTATTGTTCTCTCTATTGTTCTTTTTAGCCACACAAACGAAAATAGCCACATAAAAGCATTACGGAATGAATGACATCAAAGAGAAAGAACAGTTACCTATTGTCCCTCTAGCCACATAATTACTCTCCTGTGAGTGCGGACGGACGGAAGGACGGAAGGTTGGACGGACGGAAACTATTTCTATATCCCCCGCCGCCTTTTCGGCGGGGGATAATAACATTGACATGTACGCCGATGACTCCACTTTATACAAATCCGATACTGATATTCTAGTTATTGAGAAAGAACTCTAAAAAAAGTTTTAACTTGGTCAACAAATGGTGTATAAATAATAAAATGTCTAATTGCCATTAGGTTCAAAATTCAAAACTAAGCAGGCTGGAAACCTCGAACTTGCTATAAATGACACTATTTTAGAAAACGTATCAAGTCAAAATATTCTCGGGATATGTGTTGATAGTAATAATGTTATAAAATACACTAAGTTCAAAAATTGCACTTTTAAAACGAGTTTCACATTTTTTGACAGATGATATGAAAATGTTATACTATAATGCATATATTGTATCAACAATGGACTTCTGCAATAGATATGGGGACAAAACTGCAAATCGGATTCCGAAAAAATATACAACATACAAAAGAGGGCACTTCGAGTAATTCTGAAACAGCTTGTATTCAAAACCCAAAATCTGCCTACTTTTGAAAACAGATCCAATTACCACATGGCCTTATTGGTTTTTTAAAAGTGAACATAATCTGGCACCAAAATAATATCTGAACTACTAGTTTTTTCTAATAATGATAGATATAATCTTCGCTCTTCAGCGAATAATGATCTTATTCACTTCAGGCCACGGACGAATAATATGAAACAAACATTTACATACAAAGCGGCACATTTATGGAATACATTTCCAACTGATATAAAACTACAGAGTATGAATAACCTTGATGAGCTTGGTTTCCCTGTTGAACGTTTTTCTTGTGACAGCAAATGTAATAATTATGGCCAGAGACTTATTCAGTTGTGTAAATCTGCAAATATCTTTATTGGTAATGGCAGATGTGGTAATGATGCATATATTGGTAGAAACACATGTAATAAAGGTAATGGTAGCTTGATTGATTATTTGCTTATGTCAGGAATATTGTTCCCTTGTATAACATATTTTAATGTTTTGCAATTTGATCCAATTTTATCTGATGTGCATTGTGCATTGGAATTTTGTTTTAACTTGAACATTATACCAGAATTATAAAAACATGTATAGCAGGAACCCTACTGCAGAAAATAAAGATAGTTTAGTTTGTAGTAGCCGACAGTATAAAAAAGAAATTAAGAAAAAGTTTAGAGCATATCAGAAAAGCATTGTTTATAAGATTAAAGGTTTAAAAAATAAAGATCCTAGATCTTATTGGAGTCTATTGAACAAATATTCAGGTGATCGGAAGGAAGTTATTAACAAAGTAACAACTGAGGCTTTTTTTGATCATTTTAGTAAATTGAATGAGGTTGATACTCAAGGTGACATTGATGACTTTGATATAGCTAATGTCTCGTCAAATAACTCTGATTTAGATAAACCATTTACTGTATTAGAAATACGTAAAGCTATTATTTCACTGAAAAACAATAAAGCATCATCTTCCTTTGATCATGTATTGAATGAATATCTGAAGAATGTACCCGACAGCATGTTTGATGTGTTTTGCTATTTGTTTAATATTATTTTAGAGTCTGGAATTTTTCCTGAAGTTTGGAGTAAAGGGATTATTTTACCAATACACAAAAAGAAGGGTAACATAGACGATCCTGATAATTATAGGGAAATTACTATACTTAGTTGTTTTGGGAAACTTTTCACAAATGTTCTTAACTCTAGACTCAATAATTTTTTAGAAAGTAATAATATTCTCTATGAAGAAAAAGCTGGATTTAGGAAAAAGTATAGCACTACTGATCATATATTTTCTCTAAATACTTTGATTGATTTATATCTGTCTAAAGGTAAAAAGTTATATTGTTCTTTTATTGATTATAGAAAGGCTTTTGATAGCATAAATAGAACTGCACTTTGGCAGAAATTAATTAGCAATAATGTTGATGGTAAATGTAAAAAGATCATTTATAACATGTATTTACAAGCTAAATCTTGTGTTAAAATTAATTCTTTTAGTCATATGTCAGAATTTTTTACAAGTCATACAGGCGTTCGTCAGGGTGAAAATTTATCTCCATATTGTTTTTCTTTATTTTTAAACGATTTAAACTTTTTCCAGTCACAACATTTTAATGGTCTGGATCTACTATCAAACATTGTAAATGATACCCTGAGTGATTCTGATGTTGAGATGTATTTTAAATTGTATATTCTTTTATATGCTGATGACACAGTTATATTTGCTGAATCTGCTGAAGAACTGCAAAAAGCACTAGATGCAATGTCAAATTATTGTCAATTATGGCATTTACAAGTTAATCCTAGTAAAACTAAAATTGTTGTTTTTTGTAAAAGTAAAAGAGGTTTATGTAATATTCCAGCCTTTAGTTTTGAAGGTAATTTGCTAGAAATTGTTGATGATTTTTCATATCTTGGTGTTAAGTTCTCTTATAATGGTAAATTTGCTAAAACAAAGAATCATTTATTAGAACAGGCAAGGAAGGCTATGTTTTCAATTATAGTTAAGGCTAGAAAATTGGATTTGCCTATCAGTATGCAAATTCATTTATTTGATAGCATGGTAGCACCTATATTGTTATATGGTAGCGAAATATGGGGAATTGAAGATGTGAATATCATAGATAGATTTCAATTAAAATTTTATAAACTCATATTAAATTTGAAACAAAGTACTCCAAATTGTATGCTTTATGGAGATTTAGGGATATTACCTTTATCTATTCATATAAAAAGTAGAGTTTTGTGCTTTTGGAATAAAATTTTAAATAGCAAACAAGAATCAATAAGCCATATATTGTATGATATGTCACACTCTTTGTATTGTAGAAATGTGTTGAAACTCCCATGGATGAATAGTGTTTGTAAATTACTAGATTCACTGGGTTTATCAAATTTTTGGATTAATAATGTTGCCACTTCTCTTCCATTGTTTAAGAAAATTGTTAAAAATAGACTGAAAGATCAGCTCATTCAAAATAGGCATAGTGAAATGTCACAATCAAGTAAATGTCTGAATTATAGAATGTACAAAAGTGAATTCAGATTTGAAAAGTTTTAGATATTTTACCATCTCATTTAGCTTTGGTACTATTGCGCTTTAGATGTATGAACCATAAAATGCCTATTGAGTCTGGTAGATTTTGTAATATACCAAGAGAATTAAGAGTGTGTAATTTATGCAATAATAGCTCACTTGGTGATGAATATCATTATTTATTTAATTGTCAATTCTTTAATACTGATAGAAAAAATATATTACTAGAGAGTATAGTACAAATGTTAATTCAATCAAGTTTTCTATGTTAATGAATAGCACAGATAGGAGTATATTGTTAAAACTTGCAGTTTTCTGTAAAAAAATTATTTCAGCATTTAAGTAACTGATAACTAGGCTTATTTTCATAATGTAATACTTTCATTTTTGATTTATATTTGCCATGTAATACATCAGTATATTTCGTGGATATCTCTTTATGATATGTCATACTATATGTATATATTATTGTATATGTGACTGATGCCTCTAAGAGGCCCAGCATTTTCAATAAACTGTTCAAACTGTTCAAACTATTAAATTGTCATCTTTTAAGGACAAACTAAAGGATTATTAATAAAAATACAGCTTAAAGCGCTAAAAACTTTAAACTGTTTTTTTCCAGAAATTTCTTGCTTTGTTTGTTTGTTAACATTGATTAATGATTGTATGTACATACGAAGTTAAGATACTTATTTCCATAAGTTATTATTATTTATAATCCACAAAAATGCAAGAGTGTTTGTCGTAATTATATTGCTGTTTATTGCTATTTCTGTTTTCTGTTTATGTATATGATTTATATGTACAAAGGAAGTTGTATGTTTATTATGTACTCTTAATACGTCACCTCCTCAAAATAAAGTTATTATTATTATTATTACTATTATTATTATTATTATATGCAAAATATAAACACAATCATTGAAGCCTTAAAATGTTATCATGCTAAAAATTATTGCAGACGCACGCTCTGGCAGGCGGATTTTATTACCATGCATTTTATTACCCCGCTATACTCATTATATGTTAGGACACCGAATAAAAATTAGACGCCGAAGGAAAACATTTTTTAATCACAAGGCCTTAAATATAAAGAGCATAAATTTCTCAGTTTAATCTATCTGTACTGGAACATTGAACTGGAGGAAAAATGCCTATAAGTAACAATTAATTTTATTGTCAAAGTGAAGCATTGATTTTAACGATTATAAGGATAACACGACTAATTATGCTAAACACTTTTGAAAGCTTACTTCAAATATCCTTTGATGTATACAGAGTTATGGACCAGACAAGGTTTTCAAATCGGCTGAACTTTAAGTGTCACCTTGACCTTGGTACTAAAGTAAGGGGTATTGTGCATGGCACACGATCTCGTCATGATAAATTCAAATGGTTTCAAATCCGTTGATACATAATAGAATTATGGGTTGGACAAAATTTTCATCTTCTGATTTTTGACCTATAGTGTAACCTTGACCCGGGAGTTAGGTGTATAAAACTTGGAGATGAGTTATCCCCAGGAAGCATTAATCACAACAAATAACATGAAAATTGCAGACTGGTTTGAGTCTGTACATGCATCTTGAGCATAACACAACGTCTCATCATGGTTATATATTTGCTTAATTGTCTTAAAAGCCCCTGATGCATGACAAAGAAATGGGCTGGACAAGATTTTCTAACTACTGACCTTTGACCCCAAAGTGTGACCTTGACGTGGGGGGGGGGGTTGGGGTCTAGGTATTGTGCATGATACACCGACTCATAGTGTAAGTGCCAAATTGTCTTTATATCCCTGATGTATGATAAAGTAATTGGCTAAGATTTTCAAATTTTTGACCTTTCAGTTTTGTTATATTTTTCTGGCCTTTCAGGATCATGGATTCCAACACTTTTAAGTGTTGAGATTTGAGAACCGCTCAGGCCGGTGTTAGGGAACGTGAGGGATGTTGCACTTTTTCATTATCCCTCATGTACAGATTCAGACATGTGTGATCTTGCGCATCTAGGTTTTGCGCATGACACACTGTCTTAAATTATCTCGATACTTGATAGAGTTATGGGTCGGACAAGGATTTCGAGCAATTGTAAAATTTTGCTCAAAATGCTAATGCTAATTTTGGACCAAAGTGGTCTTAATTCCGGGGTGGTCTTAATTGTGAATATTTTTATCATTTCTTATGCACTTTATGACCATGGTCTTTTTAGTTTTGTGTGAACAAACAATATGTATCTTAACCTGCAAATGCAAAATAAAAGTATGTTATAATGTTACATCTGATGGGGAAAAACATATTTACGAAGAAATTCAATATCAATTCTATTTGGTCTGATTTCAATATTGATTATTATATGATAATATAATTCACCCATCAAATAAACATTAATTTTTCGCAAATCAATATTCTAAAGGTAACATTAAACCACTCTAAAATCTACTTTCTCACCTTATTTTATACAATAATCCAAAACTGTAAGGTGTTTTTGACACCTTGTGAAATCATGCCTAAGAGCATCCAAGCAGATAATAACAACATAACAACAAATTTAAGATGTAACTAGGTGTTGACTTAAAATCAGTGGTCTCAATAGTGGGGTCAAATAAAGAATAAATAAAAGCATTATGACTGAACCTGGTGGTCTTAAAAGTGGATAAATGAGATTGTCTTAATTCTGGATCATGTAACTGTTGACATCAAGAACAGAATATTCCGTTCTTATTAAAATTGTCTTATAGCGGGGTGGTCTTATTTCCTGGGTGGTCTTTAGTAGGTATTCTATTCTATTTAAATAAGCGATCATTCATTTTATGAGAAAATCGTCTGAAATTGTAGGCTACGAGTGGGGAAAACAGACTTGATAATGATGTTGATCGAAGAAATTTCATTGATACTTGTTTTTAAGTATAAAATAAAAAGAATATTTGTTATTTTATTTCATCTTGTGAACTTCAAATACTATTTTTAAATGTCACTCGATGAAATAAAATTTCATCTTACACAAAATCAAACAATTATCCTCTTCATATATATACACAATCAAACCGAGCCTATCTCAAGAACAAACACTAAAGTGGTCTTTTTTGTTCTAGAACTATATATATATATATATATATATATATATATATATATATATATATATATATATATATATATATATATATATATATATATATATATATATATATATATATATATATATATATATATATATATATATATATATATATGTTTAGGTTTACATACAGCACTCCTAGCTTACAGAGATGTAGCTAGAAAGTCTGAGATTTGAAATCGTTAATCGATATTCAATTTCGATTGAGTTTAGAACTTCGACTGCAAGACAGCTAGGACCAGTCTCAGATCTGGCACGATATTTATCTTTTTAGCAACGATTTATTTCTTCATAAAATATGTCTTTTGAATTAATTCAATTTTCGTTCTAAGAATTTTCTCTGACTTTTGTGCTTTGATGGTATTCATCTTTTAATTAAAACTTTCGAACTCAATTTGCGACCAACGCGATATATACTTTTTAGCTCACCTGACCACGAAGTAGTCAAGGTGAGGTATAGTGATGGGGCTATGTCCGGCGTCCGTCGTCGTGCGTCGTCAATACTTGAATTGGATTGTTAACAGTCTAGCAGTCACAGTTTTGATTGGATAATTGTCAGACTTTGTCTCAATGAAATGCAGATCGAGTTCGAAGATGGGTTATCTCGAGTCAAAAAACTAGGTCACATGAGCTAAAAATAGAAAAAGCTTGTTAACACCCTAGTGGCTGCAGTTTTGATCCAAATATTCTGGAAATTTGTTTTGGTGATCTCTAGGTCAAGTTTGAAGATGGGTAATCTCCGGTCAAAAACAAAGTCACAGAAGCTAAAAATAGAAAAATCTTTTTAACACTCTAGTGGTTGCAGTTTTGATTTAAATATCCTGGAAATTTGTCAGGAAGTTTGTTTTGATGATTTCTAGGTCAAGTTTGAATATGGGTCGTCTCCAGTCAAAAATTAGGTCACATTGCCCAAATATGGAAAACCTTTTTAACACACTAGACGTCACATTTTGACTTAATTGTCATCAAACTTGGCCAGGATGCTTGTCTAAGACATTGCTTGGATGCGGTTGATATTGCACCTACGAATATCGAGCTGACCTCACTGCAGGGTCAGGGATAAGATCGATGTTCAAAAGTTATAAAATGGTCGCAGATCGAGTTGCCCGCAAATTCAGAGCCAGCTCTGAAATTGATATTTGACATTTACTAAAACAAGAGGGCCATGATGGCCCTGGATCGTACCCCTGACCCTGCAGTGAGGTCAGCTCGATATTCGTACGTGTGATATCCTTTTAATACCGATCACAGAGCTGACTTGAGATTTGATGTTAGCAAAAGTGACACATACTCTGAGCCAGCTCTGAGTTAAATTCCAGCACATTTATTCGCCCTTTTAAAAAATCTATCTCAGAGTTTGAACCTCAAAGCAAGCTGCAAATTAATTACTTATGATAAAACAAAGGCGTCAGAGCCAAGTTAAAGTGTAAAGGTAACTAGATTTGAAACTTTGATGTACGATCTTACTTTTTGGAAATTAGTTAAGCCCGAAACATAACTACAAATTTTATCGAAAGTTAAGCTATTTGGACCATTTTGCTACAACTGTAGTGAAAAAAGGGAATTACTTATCCTTTAGCTAATGAAATGAAATATTCTTATATTTCAGGATGAAGATGATGAATAGTGTTACGGTATTGATTTCTCTTGGTAAGTTGCACATAACATGAAAATAAGAAAACACAACAACAACAAAAATACTAAAACGAATACTGAATGCATACAAATACTCATAAATATTATATAAATAAATTTATTAAAATTTTGATTGAATAAAACATTAGTTATACACTGTTTGATGTTTTGTGACAGCGTTAACCTTAAATTTGATGAAACATGACTGTAAAGACTCCTTACTTTGATGCGATCCTTCGCATTCTTTAGATTAAGAAAAGAGGAAATTGGTAACCAATGGTATAAGGGTGTTTAATATTTAGTCGGTGACATTAGATTATAATGATGTTTTTTTTTGTTCAACGGAACATTTTGAAAATGTTAAAAAAATGTGGCGAATTAAACATCGTGTCATCTTTTTCAATACGTTTAAAATTGGAATCACCCATCAATCTGGCGTAGGAGGTCGCAAGCTGTCGGTTCAGGATTTATTTAGTTAATTTAGAAATTAAGCCCTTGCAAACTTGTACGAGTTCTAGGGAAATATCAAGCATTGTATCTATGTTAAATACGAAGTTTATGATAACGAATGGTAAACGTTTCGAAAACGGACGGTATACACTCGAAAGGTAACTGGTATGCAAGTACATACAAATTGTAACCAATCTACATGTCATTAAGATGTGTCAAGTTGGCCGCTTAGCGGCCCAGTGACCTTTCGGAATGAAACTGGTGGCCTAACGGCCCAGCGGCGTAGAGTTGACGGCCTAGCGGCATAACGACCTGGCGACGTGAAGTTAGCGGCCCAGTGGCCTGGTGGCGTGATGTTGGCGACCTAGCGGCCCTTGCGGCCAAAAAATTCGATGTTGTACATTAAAAACGGCAATTAATGATGTTCTAACGAAAATTCTTGTTATTTGAAGCTAGTTAAAGGGCATATGTACAGAAAAAATCTTTTTGTGAAAACTTTTTTATTATTTCATTTTCGTGATGTCCAGCGGCCTGGCGGCCTAAGATTTTAATATTGCAGAATGTTATAAAACCAATAGAAACGGCATTGAATGAAGTTTCAAAGACATTTCTTGTTATTTGAAGTTATTTTAAGAAAACAGAAAAAATTGCTTTGAGAAAACTTTTTTATTAAATCATTTTTGTGAAGTTGGCGCAGCCCAGCGACCTAGCGGCTCAGCGACATAACAGCCTAAAATTTTAATGATGTAGAAGTTTGTCAAAGACATTAAAACCAGTCTTAATTAAGTTTTAAAGACATATCTTATCATTTAAAAGATACATAAGAGAAAAAAATCATATTCAGAAAGTTTTTGTTTCCATGCGAACTTGAAATTTTATAAAACAATAAAATGGTGCTAATAAGGTTCTTAAGACTTTTCTTGATCTGTATATAAAAAGAAAAAAAATCACTTTGCAAGAACTTTTTAGATTTTAGCATTTTTTGTGAAGTTGGCAACCCAGCAGCCTAGCGGCATAAAATTTCAATGTTGCAGAAGTTTGTCAAAGAAATTAAAACGGCTCTTAATCAAGTTTTAAAGACATATATTATCATTTAAAAGTTAGATGAAGGAAAATAAAATAATATTCAGGAAGTTCAGTTGTTTTCCGGCGCCTAGAGGCCGGAAATTTGTACTGTCGTAGAAATTTTATAAAAAAAACATAAAACGGTGCTTAATAAAGTTCTTATGACTATTCTTGATATTAAAAAAGTAAATAAAAAGGCTTAAAAAAGATAATAATATTATTCTAGTTGGGAATATAAATGAAGATCAACTTGTGGATTTCTTTTATATGCTTCAGCCCATTTAAGACCAGAAAGATTATTTGATTTAGAATTTCTTCTCCCAGAAACAATTTGGCTCAAAATAGAGACAAAAGTAAATCATATCTAGTATGTATTGTATATAGACCCCCTCACTACAGGGTAGATTTTTGGGAAGAACTAAACATATGCATTGAGAAGGCGTCAGAAATAGATAATACTATTATTCTAGTTGGGGATATGAAGATCAACTTAATTCAAACAATAGAAAATTTAAGGATATTCTTTATCTTAACATCATGTCAAATAAAATAACTCAGCCAACTTGTTATCATTCAAGTATTTTAATTGAGCCATTGCCATTTTTGATAATAAGTTACTGCATGACTCTGGAGTTTTTAAAACCAACAATATTTAAAGTGACCATTATGCTACATATGCTTATATTAAAATTATCTTCAAATTTGATGCCCCCTTTAAACGTCATGTGTGGAATATAAAAAGCTGATTTTAATAAACTGAATACTTGTTTACAAACAACATATTGGTCTTTTCTACATGATAACTTTTTCAATAGTACAGAGTATTCACTACATGATCTAAAAGTCACAAACCCATCTCAATATTGGAAACTTATAAAAATGCTTATTAAAGATAATTCTACAAAATGTGACAAAATACAACCCCTTAAAAGTGAAGACAACAGTTATTCCGTTTCTAAAGATTTAAATTTAGATTTAAACATGAATGTTTGTCACTTAGTTTGGTTACAATAATTAATTGAAACAGATCATCTTTCAAATTTATTTATTTATTATATTACATAAACATACAATTCTAAAAAAATAACATTAGCCTGCATTTTATTTATGTCAGATAAAAACAATAAATATAATACAATAATTAAACTAAAATATACATTTTTTATGGTATTAATATGACACAATCAACTTTGATGAAACATTATATTTAATTTGTTATTCGCATTTAATAAAGAGATTCTGAGGAATTATTCAAGTTACAAATTTGATTTTATGAATTATTCAAATGATTAATATTGATTAAAAGTGAAGACAACATTTATTCAGTTTCTAATGAAGAAACTTTGAATAATTATTTTGTTTCAATTTCTACAATTGATTATAATAATTCAAACCTTCCAAATTTTTCTTCAAATACTGAGTCTTCATCGTCAAAATTCAAATCGCAGAACATGAAATCTCTGAAATTCTCTTACATTTAGTTACAAAAAGCTAATGGTCAAGATGAAATTAGCCACCACATGTTAAAAGAAACCTCAAAAACAATATGTCGCCCTTGCTATTATTTTTAATAAGACTTAGTGTCAGACTACAAAAAGGTTCCTTTCCCTATTGCTTAAAATTAGCTGATGTGATGCCACTATTTAAATCAAAGCACAGAAGATTCTGAATTTGTTTGGATCTCAGAATACCAGGCACGTCAAGGTTAATTACATGTCTTTTATTTGTTAATTACTTATTTAATGCTTTTAAAACACATACAGTAAAGGTAAGACTTATATTATGAACTAAAAATGGGGCCGATTTAGTAAAGGGTCGAAATGTCCAGGGCCGAAACGTCTCTGCTTCAAAGTATTCACTTTATTACGTCACGCTTAATTTATGACTGCGGTTTCATGACATACTTTGAAAAAGCGAAGGTGACTATGAGTTGAATTTGTATCGACTTTTGTTCTTCTATGGAAAAAAAACAACAGAATTTTTAAGAAATACAGCGTTTTCATTGGATGACAAATAAAGCTGGATACTAAAACAAACTACTAGTGTTTGTTGCAAATGGATTCTACGATCATATTATATTCAACAAAGATTCAAAACGAGTGTTTCACCATTACCGCAATATTATTCAGGCAGCTGAGCATAACATGATTCATGGCATGAACCAGTATGGTGTGGCTTAATATATAAATAAATAAATATCTGTTAACCCACTAAATATTAGCACGTTTTATATATAACTGTCACAAACTTGTTGCAGTTTGTTGCAACTTTATATAGCCAACGATCTTAGATAAGCATCGTTTACGTCAACGTCTACAAGATAATGGTTACGAATACTTTTATTCACATTATCTCAATGAGAATGATGTTCCTGGAGCTAAACTTGTTTAAAGCATGATTGAAAGCATTCTAATGAACAACTACAACGATGGATATATTGTAGTGATTAGAAAACATCTGGAAATGTTACAAAGATGATCTGGTGAAACAGATTCTCCTTTCAGGGAAATACTTTCCCTGTCAATTTTAGAAAAATACCGGCACTTGGCAATTTAATTATTATTGAACTTCAATATTTTGTATATTTATCCAACATTTGAAATGGTGAAATGATATTGTATGATTTTAAGGATGAAAGTATATACCCGATTTGCATCTATTTCCGTGGAACTAAGCGTAAAAACAAATAAATATAATACAAAAGTCACTTACATTTATTTTCTTTTTTTGTTGAATGCATCCATCAATCTTTCATTAAAGGAGCAGCATAAATGATATACATCAAATGTTTACTGTTTTTATTATTATCGGCATTATTTAGGTCACATGATAGCCACCATTACTGAAGGGAAGTAAATCTGGTTCCGCGTTATAAAAGTCTATACAATACTGTCTGAATAAATTTAATGGTATCAAAACACTAACTGTTCAAAATGTTAAACAAGTTCAGCCACCACACATTTAAACAAAACTTCTGTAAAACATCAAAAATAACATGTTCATTTACACAAACATTCATACACTACTGTTATTTTTTTGTTTTTATTACTCTTCTTTTGCACAATGGGAGCATCTAAAGATAGTTGCGCTCCTAAGCACGTTCACCTCAGTGCACAATTTCAAGTGCACCCAGTGAGGACAATAATCACACTTTCCCTATTTTACAAAAACAATACTTGTGCATCCTTTTAAATCAGCTGGGGACCATAAATTGCATACACAGCACTTGTCTTCATCTGAATCACCAATGTCACTGTCACTGCTTTCAGAGATGGATGGTGTAGTGAGACAGATTGGTCCTCCTGATTTAGATATACCAGATGTACTTGGCTTTGCATGATTTACAGGTGATTTGGAAGTATTGACTTTCCTTTGTTTGGCACAGTTTTCTTGGTTGTTAATACATTTCGTGGCTGGCTTGCTTGTACATGTATTTGATTTGACTTTATTTTCAAGAATAGCAGTATTTTTACTATTGAACAAATTGCCACATACATAGGTAGGAACAAATTTTCTCTTTGACCTCTGCTTCATTTGCACAGATGTAATTGTTCTGCTCTCAAAGAAAGTTGATACATATTCATGAGATTGTGGCTCTTGAGACTTGGGATCTTCGTGTGAAGCATCCTGTTGGCATGGAACAGTTTCACATGCATCAGAAATGGATGACACTACAGCTTTTTCAACTGGATATATAGATGATGGTGCAGTATCCTTTAAAGATATATATGTATCATCAAAAGGAAAAATACCTGATTTTTTGAATGCAGCAGTGACATTTCATGGGGAAAATGCCTTCAGGTAGGAGTTTCCTGTCAACTTGTCAATTTCATATTTAGTAACGTAAGCTCCTGGGTTCTTCTGAAGGTACTGCTGGCATTCAGAATAATAAAATTTCTTAAAAGGCCCAAATACACCAACATCTAAGGATTGAGTGAGATGGCTAGTATGTGGTGGTAATACAAACAAAAGCACATTTGATTTCTTTGCTAGATGAGACTTATGCCCATCATACAAAATCAAGGTTGGAGGCTTGTCTTCTGCATTTGAAGCATGAGAAAAGTGTTTACTCAGATGTTCTGTGACATACTTTTCAAATATACTTATCAAGAAGGTCATTTTCAGTAAGGATGTCTTGCAGTTCACGGAAGTAGTTTTCTATTCTTTCTTGTTGTCAGACGTTAGTCTTTGTGGGTACATTACTTAAGGTGACTTTGTCTTAAGAACGTAAGGAACTTGCTTGACGGATGGACTTGTTGCGCTTCTTGACCTGCTGCACCTCTGAACTTGCTGAGCTTTTGGACTTGCTACACTTTTAGACTTGCTGCGCTTTTGGGCTTGCTGCGCTTTAGGACTTGCTGCGCTTTTGGACTTGCTACTTGCAGCGCTTTGGGACTTGCTGCGCTTTTAGACTTGCCGAGCTTTTGGACTTGCTGCGCTTTTGGACGTGCTGCGCTTCCTGGACTTGCTGCACTTCTTGGACTTGCTGCGCTTCTTGGACTTGCTGCGTTTCTTGGACTTGCTTCGTTTCCTAGACTTGCTGCGCTTCTTGGACGTGCTGCACTTTTGGACTTGCTGCGCTTCCTGGACTTGCTGAGCTTCTTGGACTTGCTGCGCTTCTTGGACTTGCTGCGCTTCTTGGACTTGCTGCGTTTCTTGGACTTGCCGCGCTTCCTGGACTTGCTGCGTTTCCTTGGCTTGCTGGGCTTCTTAGACTTGCTGCGCTTCTTAGACTTGCTGCGCTTCTAAGACTTGCTGCGCTTCTTAGACTTTCCCATTCTGCAGAAGACTCTAAGACAATATTGAAAGGTTCTTATTCGGGAACTAATTTTTTTCCCGATCTTCTTCTAATGAACATCAGGTTTCTGTATTTTTCTCAATATATATAGCAACGGTACGAACCTGATAGAAAACATTTGGCGTGACGTCACAATATAATCGACGTCGCAGTAAAATATAGCAAAAGTGTATTTCTTTTGACGCACTTAAAATACTCATAACTTAAGTTTAAATAGACGTATCAACATGAAATAAAGTGCAAATTAAAATTCAGCTAAATATCTAAAAACTGATTTAAAAATGAATTGAATCAGATTCGTGCTGCTGAAACAAACATAAAATAAAACGATAAAAATAATAAAAAAATACAACCTTGACTATAGTCCCGCTTTTCAAGTGAATAAATATTCACCTAAAATAAGTCAAGATTAATTCAAGCACTCTGGTTCTTTCGGCAAGGTATCTTGATTGTCTTCATCGGTGATCTGGGTGTCTTGTCGGCTAAGATAATCGGCAAAGAAGTTCTGTGAACCTTTGATAGCCTGAATTCGGAAACGATAATGTTGAAGAAACAAGGCCCATCTCATCAACCTGCCATTCTCCAGCTTACTTTTCTGAAAGTATGACAAGGCACTGTGATCGGTTTGTATCACAAACTCTTTCCCATAAAGGTATTTCTGGAATTTCTTTATTCCAAAGATAATAGCAAGGCATTCTCTTTCAGTAACTGTATAGTTTCGTCCGCACTGTTGCACCTTCTTGCTGGCAAATGCTACGGAAATCAGACAATCATCGTAATGCTGTAGCAGGGCAACTCCTATTCCAACAATAGAGGCATCTGCTTGTATAACGAACTCTCGATTGAAGTCCGGCAGTCTTAAGATCTGAGCCTTTGTCAGTGGTTCTTTCAGGTTTCTAAACGCTTTGTTCTGAGGATCTCCCCAAGTCACATTGTTAGGATGGCCCTTTTTGTCAGGTCAGTCAGAGGTGAGGCAACTTCTGCGAATGATGGTATGAATTTTCGATAGTACCCTGCCAGACCCAAAAAGGCTCGAACTTGACACTTTGTCTTCGGAATCTCAGCTTGTCTGATACGTTCGATCTTATCTTCTTCCATCTGTAAGACTCCGTTTCCGGCCATGTGACCAATAAACCCAATGTTCTTGAAACCAACCATGCATTTCGAAGGTCGAATGGTAAGCCCAGCATCTCTGACTCTCTGGAAAACATCTTGAATCATTTGCAAGTGGCTCTCCCAAGTTACTGTATGTCCAAGGATATCGTCGACATAACTATCAGCACCCCTGCAACCATTTAGTAATTTTCTCATCATTCGATTAAATGTGGCTCCTGAGTTGACCATTCCAAATGGCATCTTGTGGAATTGGTAAGTACCCTTGTCGGTTGAAAATGCAGTCAAATGCCGACATTCCTTCCTGATTGGAATCTGCCAACACCCTTTAGTCAGGTCAGTTTTTGTAAAAAAAAGACATCGTCCTTAAGCTTTGCCATGATATCATCTACGTTTGGCATCGGCTCATTATCGAATTTCCTGATTCCTGAAGTCTACACAGAATCTGTTGGTGCGATATTTTTTCTGACTAACACTTTAGTTGAGTTGTACTCTGAAACGGTCGGCTCTATAATCATTGAGTTCAACATTGATTCAACTTCTGTGTCTTTGTCTTTTCTTTTGGCATATGGCATGGTATACTGCTTCTGTCTCAAAGGCGTGTTCGTCGTTAAGTCTACTCTGTGCTCAGTAAGAGTTTTATTCCCTGGCTGATCTGTCAATATATCTTTGTATGCCATCACCAAATTGAGGGCTTGTTGTCTTTGCTTTGGTGATAACTCGTCGGAAACTTTTACATCTTTGAAGTTTTCTTTTCCAGCAATGGCTGCTAGTTCGAGGAGGTCTTCGTCATTAACTGCTCCTATATGGGCATATTTGTCTGATTCGACAATAGCCATACTTACAACAGCACTGTCTGTCCTTTCTTCATACTGTTTTAATAGATTTATATGGTATGTGGCATTCCTGTCTCCAACATTAACCTTATAATCGAACTGGTTGATCTTCCCCATGACTTCACCTGGTCCTTTCCACTGCAACATCATTTTCTTCTTATTTGTCGGCAAAAGAATCAACACTTCGTCTCCAACGTTAAGGGACCTTTTTCTTGTCTTCTTTTCGTAATGATGCTTGTACGTCGTTTGTGCTTTTCGTAAACTATCAGCTGCAACTTTACATGTTTCTTCTAGTCTGTGTTTCAAATAAACTATGAGAGAACAAATGCGTATATGAAATGTGAGATGTAATAAAACATTTTGGAGATGAACTTAATTTTTCATGTTACAAATTATATAAGAAATAGTTGAGACTTTATCTTTTTTGTCAATATAACTACAATTATACATATTATGATTTACACATGTACATTATAGTTATAAAATATAATACATGTATTTCTCAAAATACGTTAAAGAAGGCATGTAAAATAATTCATCGCCAATATAACATGCATTTGTTTGTCACAGAAAAATAAACTAAATGTTTACAAACTTATAGAAATTGTAGATATGAATAAATACGTTATGCACAAATCGCGCATTTTTATTATTATCATAATTCCTTCACTTTTAATCAGGGGTCTAATTTGATATCTCACGCCCAAGCTTTTTATATTAACAAAAAATATATATTATAACTGCTATGAAACAAATCAACTTTTTTGTGATATATCTAAAGCATTTGAAAGGGTTTGGCATTCGTGTTTATTATTCAAATTAAAACAATGTGGAATTATAGGGAAATTTAATAAATGGATTGAAAATTATTTAAGTAATAGAATGCAAAGAGTTTTTGTACGATCTTCATTTTCAGAAACTAAATATATAAATGCTAGTGTTCCTCAAGGCTCTGTTCTTGGTCCACTTTTATTTCTTTTATATATGTCAACGATATAGCTGAGTCTTTGGAAAGTACTACAAGACTTTTTGCAGATGATAGCTCTCTTGCAGTTACATCAAATTATATAAGTTCAATACAAGATGTGTTATACTCTGATCTACAAAACATTTCTTCATAGTCCCAACAATGGCTGGTTATTTTTAATCCTTTAAAAACTGAACTTGTTACTTTTTCTTTGGCAGACCGTGAGCAACCAAAACTTATTTTCATTAATACTTCATTAACACAAGTTCAAGATCACAAAAATCTTTGAGTTATTTTAAGTAAGGACGGAACTTGGCATGAGCATATAACTAACATTACTTCCTCTTCTAGGGTCAATGAAAATGCTAAAATTTAAATGAAAACGTTCAACACTTAATCAAGTTTACATTTCTTATCTTAGACCAATTTTTGAAATTATCAGTTGTATGGGATAGCTGTACTAATGTAGAGAAAGAAACCCTCGAAAAAATGCAACATGAAGCTGCAAGAATAGTTATTGGTCTTACACGCTCTGTTTCAATTGATAAATAATTAAATGAAATGGGTCTTTTTATCAAAAGTGCTCAAGGTGAGCTTTTGTTATCACAATATCTCCGGCGTCCATCGTCCATCAGTGCGTCCGAGCGTCTGTGCGTTCGTGTGTCAGTGCGTCCGTCGTCAACTTTCATACAAATGACTTCTCCTCAGAAACCACTGGACCAAATTTGATGAAATTTTCCAGGGATATTCCTAGCATGCAGCTCTACTAAAATTGTTCAAATGGTTTTGCTCAATTGAACATCTGGGTCTACAAAAATTGTTCAAATTATAGCCCTGGGGTCAAAATTGGCCTCGCCCCGGGTTTTTTTTATTTTCATTATATACAGAATAAGTAAAAACTTGAAGCATGAAACATCTTCTAGTGGATGTTTACCAAGTTTGTTTAAATAAAAGCCCTAGGGTCAAAATTGGCCACGGCCCGGGGGTCATTGATTTTCCTTATATGTATATAGTGATAACTTAAAAATAATCTTATAAAAAAACGAAATTGGTAGAGCTAAGATATTTGGCATGAAACATCTTCTAGTAGATGTCTACCAAGTTTGTTCAAATAAAAGCCCTAGAGTCAAAATTGGCCCGGCTCCGGGATTCATTGATTTTCCTTATATCTATAAAGTTAAAACATAAAAAAAAATTCTTGTAAAAAAACGAAAAAGCTAGAGCTTAGATATTTGGCATGAAATATCTTCTAGTGGATGTCTACCAAGTGTGTTCAAACAAAAGTCCTAGGGTGAAATTGACCCTGCCCCAGGGGTCATTGATTTATTTGTATATGCATTCCAGTCTGCAATTACCTCCCTTTAATAACCTTAAATATTTGTTTGCATTAATAACCTGCCCAGGAACGATGCAGTAGTTGAGCTGTGCTCTAGTGAATTCAAAGTGGTTTACTGCCGTGATCCGGAGTGAAAACTACCAACACCACCACGCATTTGATATTACACACTGTATATTTTATTTTTATTAACAAGGACATGGTTCTTGTTGTAAATACTATAATTTACCAAAGAGAATGCAGGAATACACATCTTGGCTACATTAATTGCTGAATAGCCCAAACTATCTGTAAGTTGTTATCATCCTGATATAATTACATTGTGTAATTTATGTATATGAAATTTAAACTGCAGCCATGTTCTATGTTAACTTTTTTATGGTTTTATATCATTAATATGATGCTCTTGGACCTGTTCAATTTTTTAAATTAAAGCCCTCATGTCAAACCGGGGAACATTGATTTTCCTTTTATGTATACAGTTATTATGGTATGGTTAAAAATCTCTCAATCTACAGAAGCTAAAGCTTTGTTTCCATAGCATCAAGTTATTTCATAGCTGCTATTTACTTAAAGATCCTGTAACTATTTTTTTTTGGTTTTATAATTATCATAAATATAATGCTCAAATGGAGATTTATCAATATTGTAGTTCCAAAAAGCATTATTTGTAAAGATATTTACCTAATTTACATTTCATGTTAATAAAGGGAGGTAATTCGAAATTTATTTTCTATAAAGTCTAAGTAAATTTTTTCACAAAGAAATGAATGCATGTATTTTCCCGGGATGGCGAACTAAAATTACTAATCAGTCTTTCAGATGAGAATTTAAATGGAGGTCCCGTGTATGGGTGCTCAAACACTTGGCACGCTAAAGAACCAGGAAAAGTTTGTGGAAACAGAGCGTCTTTCTGTATCTGTAAGTGCACTATCCTCCAAAATCTAAAATGACTAATACTATTCTGGAGGACTCGCCCATATGGGCAACCGGTGGCGAGTATAAATAAACGTAAATACACACACACACGCATATATTTTAATGCTTACATATAATGTGGACAAATATTTGCAGTACATATTTTACATATTCTTCGAAGTTTGAAAACTGTTTTAGAAGCATATATATATATATATATATATATATATATATATATATATATATATATATATATATATATATATATATATATATATATATATATATATATATATATATATATATATATATATATATATATATATATATATATATATATATATATAAATTCATTCATTAAGTGTGGTAACTATCTTAATTACAATATACAGGATCTTTTTAAATAGAACTGTGATATTTGATAGCAACCAGTGACTTTCATACCAAACATTATCTATCTAATATTGCGTTGTATATCAAGCACACCATTTATTTTGTACAATACCCAGTGACTTATTATGTAACTTTTGTCCCCCTAGCAAATGCAACCAGTAATGTTTTTACATGGGCACTATTTCAGATACAAATATGAACTTTGTGATATCAGTTTAAGATTTAGATTTTCTATCTGCTCTTCTTAATAGTTTACAATATTACTTGTTCATTGTCATAGAGAGCATTAATATAGACTTGAAATTTGGACCAGGGGTGAAATTACTGTTTTGATAGCAGTTGACCATCTTTTGATATCATTTGACTTACTTTCATGCTGTTTGACATACAGACATGAAATATGAACCAAATCCTGAATTGAATTTTGATATTAGCTGACCTAATTTTGATATTTTTGATATCATTTGACCTACTTTCTTGTTTTTGACATACAGATTTGAAATTTAGATTGGTCAGGATGCTTGTCTATATAATTGCTTGGATGAGTTAAAACATTAGTCGTCTCGGATGAAAAACTAGGTTACAGGAACTAAAACTATAAAAAATCTTGATAGCACTCTAGAGGCTATTGTTATGATCCCAATATCCTGTGAAGTGGCCAGAAAGGTTGATTTGATGATTTCTTGGTCCAGCTGCTCAGGGATTGTTTCGAGGATATTGGGAACATAACCTATACCTATGAAATTGGGAATTTCAGCGATATTTTGTTAAAAATTGGGAAAAATGCATGACTGATATTGTGCATTGATTAAATGTACGCAAACAAACATTGTCTAGGATGGCATTTTCAAACATTAAAGCACTATTACAGTGAAGAAGCCCAAATTTTCAAAGGTTTTAGAATTCTTAATTCAATATTTTTATATTTGTAACTTTTAATTTGGAATATTTTCCTGTGGATTGGGAAAATAATATACGATTTTCAGTTGGGAATATGACCCAATAACGGCTATAAAATAAGCCAAAAAATCCCTGCAACTTAAATAAGGGTCACATTGGGTCAAAAACACAGCCAAATATGGAAAAACATTGCTGACACTCTAGAGGCTACTGTTTTGATCCAAATATCCTGGAAATTGGTCAAAAGGTTGTTTTATTGATTTCTATGCTAAGTTCGAATATTGGTCATCTGGGGTCAAAATCTAGGTCACACAGCCCAGATATGGAAAACCCTCTCTTACACTGTGGCGACTACTGTTTTGAACTAAAGATATCTTGGAAATGAAATTGGTCAATAAGGTTTAAATGATGATTTCTTTACCGATCACCTCTGGGGTCAAAAACTAGGTCACACAGCCTATATATTGGAAAACTTTCTTTACAATCAAGCGGCTACTGTTCCAGACAAAATATTCTCAAAATTGGTCAGAATGGTTGTTATGATAATTTCCAGGTCAAGTTTGAATATGGGTCACTTGTGTTCAGAAACCAGGACACAAAGCCCTTATATGGAAAAAACTTTGTTTACACCTTAGATGTTACTGTTGTAATACAAATAACCTAAAAATTGGTCAGAAAGGTTGTTTTGGTAATTTCTAGGATAAGTTAAAATATGGGTCATCTGTGGTTAAAAATAAGGTCACACAGCCCAAATAAAAAAAGACTTAACCTTCATAATAAGGTGAGCGATATAACGGCCATCATGGCCTACTTGTTATAACATTTCTTCAACTGTAAAATTTAAGGCTGCTAGGCCTCTAGAAAATTAAAACTTTCTGAATGTGATTTTTATCATTTTATAAAACTTTTGAATGACAAGATATACCTTTAAAACTTATTAATATTCGTTTTAATTTCTTTGACAAATTTTAACGACATTAAAATTCTAGGCCGCCAGGCCGCCAACATAACAAAACAAGATAATATCAAAAATCTGCCACAGCGCTTTTTCTTTTTATATACATTTTAAGTATCAAGAATTATCTAAAAATTTCCTAATGTGCCATTTTAATTGTTTTTTAGCTCACCTGAGGTAGCTCAGGGTGAGATTTTCAGGATAGTTGAATGTTCGTCGTCCGTCCACATTTGTTCGTTAACACACTAGCGGTCACATTTTTGCATCAATCATCATCAAACTTTGTTTAGATGCTTGTCTAGGTAATTGCTCGGATGATTTCGAACATGGGTCATCTCGGATTCAAAACTAGGTCACAGGAGCTAAAAATAGAAAAATCTTGTTAACACTGTAGAGACTACTGTTTTAATCCAAATATCCTGGAAATTTGTCATAATTTCTAGGTGGAGTTTGAATATGGGTTACCTTGGGGCAAAAACTAGGTCACACCGCCCAGATATGGAAAAAATCTTGTTGACACTCTAGTGGTCACATTTTCGTCTCAATTTTCATCAAACTTTGTCAGGATGCTTGTCTAGGTAATTTTCTCGGATGATTTTGAACATGGGTCATTTCGAATCAAAAACTAGGTCACAGGAGCTGAAAATAGAAAAATCTTATTAACACTCAAGTGGCTACTGTTTTGTTCCAAATATCCTGGAAATTGGTCTGAAAGTTTGTATTGATGATTTCTAGTACAAGTTTGAATATTGGTCACCTGGTGTCAAGAACCAGGTCACTACGCCGAGATATGGAAAATTAAAAATTATTTTTGACTCGCCTGTCATGAAACTCGGTCAGAATGCTTGTCTATGCTCGGATGAGTTCGATGGGTCAGGTGAGCGATCTAGGGCCATCTTATGCCTCTTGTATAACATAACTTCTTTAAGATTTTTTAGGCCGCCAGGATGCTAGGCCGCCAACTTCATAGACATGATAAATCGAAAGGTTCTCTCAAAGTGTTTTTTTTTGTTTGATATATCTTTGTAATATCAATTATTGCCTTAAGAACTTCACAAAAGCTGTTTTTATTTTTTTTATAAAATCTCTACAAACTGTAAAATCTTAGGTTTCTGAATATGTTTTTATATGTAACTTTAAACTAACTAGATATATCTTTAAAACTCTATCTAAATTCGTTATAATTCCTTTGACAAACTTCTACAACATTAAAATTATAGGCCGCCACGCCTCTGGGCTGCTAACTTCTCAAAAAGATAATTTCCAAAAAGTCTCTCAAAGTGATTGTTTCTTTTTATATATCTTTTAAATGACAATATATGCGTTTAAAAGATATATAAAAAGTCGTTTTAAAGCATTTAACAAACTTCTACGATATAAAAATTCTTCGCAGCCATGCCGCTAGGCCGCCTACAAGACAAAAATGATAAAGTAAAAAAATTCTCGTAAAGTGTTTTTTTTTCTTCTTCTATTAAAAATAGTCTTCAGAACTTCAATAAGCACCGTTTTTATTGTTTTTAAACAAATTCTACTTCTGTAAAATTTCCATATCCCTGGCTACAGGAAAACAAAAACCTGCTGAATGTGAGTTTATGTCTTAAAAGTCTTAATGATGCCCCCCTTCAAAGAAGTGGAGATATATTGCCTTGCATTTGTCTGTCGGTCGATTGGTAGTTCCGTCGGTCCGTATACCAAAAGTTTCCGATCAATAACTAAAGAACACTTAGGCCTAGGAACTTCAAACTTGCTACGATAATTGTACATGACCAGTTGTTTACCCCTATTGATTTTGGGGTCAAGGGGTCAAAGATCAAGCTCATGTTGACCTTGAAGGTAAAAACGGTTTCCGATCTGTAACCAAAGAACACTTAGGCCTAAGTTCTTCAAACTTAATATGATGATTTAACATGACCAGTAGATGACCTCTTTGATTTTGGGGTCAAATGTCAAGGTCACATTGACCTTGTTGCTAAAAAAAGTTCCGATTAATAACTAAAGCACGCTTAGGCCTAGGAACTTTAAGCTTGGTATGATGATTGTACATGACCAGAAGATGACCCCTTTTGATTTTGGGGTCAAGGGTGAAATGTCAAGGTCACATTAAGCTTTTAGGTAAAAACAGTTTCTGATCAATAACTTAAGAACGCTAAGGCATAGGAAATTCAAAATTGGTATGATAATTGTACATGACCAGTAGATGTACCCTATTGATTTTGGGGTCAAGGGTCAAAGGTCAAGGTCACATTCACTTTGCAGATGAAAATGGTTTCTGATCAATAACTTAATAAGCTGATTATTTATGACCAGTTGATTACTTCTATTGATTCTGGGGTCAACGTGTCAAAGGTAAGTAATGTTGACCGTGTAGTTAAAAACGGTTTCCGACCAATAAATCAAGGACGCTTAGGCCTAGGAGCTTCAACCTTGGAATGATTATTGGTAATGACCAGTACATGACCCCTTTTGATTTTGGGGTCAAGGGGTCAAAGGTCAAGGTTACATTGACTTTGTAGGTAAAATATTTTCCGACCAATAACTAAAGAACGCTTAGGTCTAGGAACTTTAAATTTGGTATGATGATTGCTCATGACCAGTAGATGACTCCTATATATTTTAGTGTTAAGGGGTCAAAGGTCAAGGTCACATTGACCTTGTATGTAAAAACTGTTTCCGATCAATAACTGAATTACAGGCTTAGGAACCTCAGACTTGGTATGATGGGTGCTCATGACCAGGAGATGACCCCTATTGATTTTGGGGTTAGAGGCCGAGGTCACATTGACCTTGTACGTGACCAATAACTCAACAACTCAAGTTGCCTTGGGCGATATTTTTATTAAACTTAAAATGCTTGGCTGTCATTAAGGAGGCCTACATAATTCATAAAATTTATGCGTATATTATTTGGTAAGATTTGTGATAACTTATAAAATTGTTAAATCAATGCCTTTACAGTCATGACCAGTAGATAATCCCTATTGATGTGTTGGTCACTATGTCAAAAGACAGTCATAAGAACCTGACCACATGACTAATTGGCTGTCGGTAGGGGGGCATACATGTTTTACAAACATATCTTGTTTGGTAAGCTCCGCCTGTGTGTTGGAGTGTGTCATTTACAAAATACTTCCCAAGAGCTGGTGAACGCTTCAGTCGCTGGAGTGTGAAAAATAAAAAAAAGCACAAAATATAATCTCTTATAATCAGACTCAGCAATTTTCTATTTTCAAATTTGTTTTCATTGCTCATGCTATTTCATGTGGGATATGTAGTCAATGACTTGCGAAGAAATTGGTTATTACTGGTTAGTTATCTAGGAAAGTCGGTTAATTGGATCGACCGCCGAAATATGACAACAGATAAACAAATATAATGTTCAGGGAAGAAATTCATATGACATTTAAAGCGTTAAAAGGGTTATGAATATTTAAACATTTCTTTAATTCAAAACACTTTGTCTTAAATATTGTTTGCGCGCGTGTGTTACATAGATTAAATAATTGACACACAAAAAAAACTTTCCTTAGGTAAAGGTCTTGCAAAGTTGTTCATAGAATATTTATTCCATGCAGGAATCTGTTTGCCATGGCAACCAAAATAAATTATAAGAAAAAAATCTTCTAAAGACCAACAAAGCATAGAGCTTAGCTATTTAGCATACGGCATTGTATATTGGACCTCTACCAAGATTGTTCAAATAAAAGCCCTGGGTTGAAATATGGCCCCGTCTCGGGGGTTGTTGTTTTTCGTTGTGTACATATAGTAAAAAGGTAGAGGTAGACATATGTGAGCTTTGTAGGGATATTTAATAAAACAATTTGAGCACATTCTACTAACATTATGATCAACACCATGTAGTATATAATGATGATTTTAAATCATAAATGTTCTTTATGTTTTTAGGAACTTGTTATGCTTAAATGATTGACAATTTCTAGAGAAAAGTAACTGTACCTGCATTTGAAAGTTTACTACAACTATGTGATACAGTAAATACCTAATATTTTGTTAAGTAAATTTCTTTTATTTTTGAATCAGGTATTGCAATGCGGCCTTTACATCTTAACATTAGACCTATCTGCACATTGCCATGCTGAAATATGACGTTGACCCCCAAATTTACTAGATACTACGGCATTATGGCAAAGTTCAATTGTATGGAAACAAAAAATCTACTTATGTTATATTAATACGGTGACATAGCAATTTTTCTCAAATGCAATCTTGTTCAATAATTTATTTTCTCATCAGGAGTTATTTCTCTTTAAAATGTTGCTTTGATACCTCTAGATAAGCCGTAGACAAAACATAAAGCACCATAAGAAAATGTATATTTCTATATATTTCTTTTTTCAGTTACGGAAAGTTTATCATTATCCTACCTACATAAATTTAAAAAAGTCACGATAAAAGCAAAACCGCACTCTTTAAGTATGCAATTTAGATTGGTTACCATTAACAAGTCGTTAGTTACATTTAGTAATGCTTTACTTGCAAATTTATGACGTTCGTTTTCTATGCATAAACTATCAATATTATTCGTTGTCATCTTAAATACGCAAGCTATCGCGAAAACTCATTTGTTCTGCAAACTAATTTATTATAAGCGGACAGCTTGCGAACTCTTATGCCAACCGACGAATGCTTTGCGATTTGTAAACGAAGTTATAAATTTGCCACTGCATTTTTTCAACATATTCAAATTTCTCCAGTCAAAATAAATTCACAACAAATGGAAATGGTCAGACAAACTATGTTCTTATACTAATGGTAAAGAACTCTTCCTAATTGCAAGAATACTAGTTTGTTGAACTCGGGAAGCATTCGCAACAATATGTAATCTGTGCTTACCATTCTCTATATTGTAAAATTTGGTGTAAATCTTCAGTAAGTTTTCTTTTAAAATTCTCATTTTGGCCCGATTTTCCAGACTGCGTTCAAATAATTTGCTTAAAGAAGTTTTCGGGAGTTTTCATACAGACATATAGGCAAAATTAAAAGTGTTCAATCGAATTTCTCAAAACTTGGCATGTTGTTAGAATATAATAATATGGCCCTAAATAAAAAAGGTGTTTTTTGGTTTGCCAGCTACACAGAAGCTTGTCTAAACTACTCCTCAGAAACCATTGATAGTGGCGACATGGCCGAGTGGTTAATGTGTCGGACTAGTAATCTTATGATCGCTAGCCGCAAGGGTTAAAACCCCGTCAAGGGCAAGTCGTTGTTTCCTTGAGTAAGAAACTTTACACTCATTGCTCAGTACTGGTTGGTCCCAGGAACGGATTCGAAAGTGTGTCTATTAGGTTCCTACACAATCGAACTAAAATGAATTCTGTATAACTAATGCAATTTCATCAAAACTTTACAGAAATGATCAGGTCTGGTTGATCTCGTCACAGTTTTTGTTTATTGATTTTTGTCAGAGATATAGCACATTGATGATTTTAATTTATAAAATTTATCCTTACTGCATTTTTTAACAGAAATAAGATATATATTGTGATCAACAATAGAAAGAAAAACATAACACAGAAGTAAAAATAGATTTTACAGAAGTGAGAAGATCATTACAGAAAAAGTAGTAAAATGTAATAAAAAAAAGAGATGGACAGCCTGCAGCAAAAAGAACACACTCAGAATTAAGCAATTTTAGTACTGAAGAATAAGGCTATATACACTTACAACTAGAAAGTATGAGTGAGAGTTTAACTTAAGTCAGGGGTGATCTCAAGACATTAATGAAAAAAGAAGACATTGGGAATCTGATAACAACAACAGTTACAAACATCATGGAAACTCTAGAAAAGAAGCTGACTTCATTTATCAATATAAAAATAAAAAAAAGATGCAAAATAATTACAAGATAAAAAGGTAACTTGAATTGAAATAATGACAAAACGCAGGCCCCTGAAAGATGATGGCCACAGGTTTATTAATGATGTAACACAACTTAACCAGGGTTTGATCAACAGGTTGTCACTACATCCAGATATAAGAAGTGCTTTGTTTTTTATGGCAGTGTCTATGATGCTACAGCAACAGTAAAACGATACTAATTTGACATTAATGACAACATAAACTCTATAATTATTGAAAAACAGAACTATAAAATAAAACATAAAACGTGTGTACTCTCATGTTTAGAACAAAAGGAGTTTTTAGTAATTGTCTTGATACTGACTTGAAAATAATCTTTTCTTGTGTTCAAATGCATCAATCTCATGCTGTTTTTGCAACTATAGATCTCAAATGAAATGCTGTTAAGTTGTATAATGTTTTATTTGGCGTACTTCGTTTTGAAACAGTATACAGTAAAAACCCTCAATTAAGACCACCATCGGGACTGGACCAAAGTGGTCTTAATTTCGGGGTGGTCTTAATTGTGAGTATTCTTATTGCTTACACACTTTACGACCATGGTCTTTTTTAGTCATTTTGTGTGAATAAGCAATGTGTATCTTAACCTGCAAATATTAAAACATAATATAATATAATGTTACATCTGATGGGAAGAAAACATTTTTGAAGAAATTTAATATCAAATTCTATTTGATCTGATTTCAATATTAATTATTATATGATGTACATAATACACCCATCAAATAAGAAATAAATTCATAGGAAAAGCAACATTAAACCACTCTAAAATCTACTTTCTCACCTTATTTCATACAATATCCCAATAATAAAAGGTGTTTTTTGACACCTTGTGAAATGAAGTACCATGCCTAAGAGCATTTAAGCAGAAAATAACAACATAACAACAAATTAAAGATCTAGGTAGGAGGTGTTAATTTTAAATCTGTGGTCTCAATAGTGGGGTCAAATAAAGAACAAAATAGAGAATTGGGACTGAATCTGGTGGTCTTAAAAGTGGATAAGCGAGGTGGTCTTAATTCTGGATCATGTAACCATTGACATAAAGAACAGGAAATTCCGTTCTTATAAAAAATGTTCTTAATAGCGGGGTGGTCCTAATTCCGGAGGGATTCTACTGTACATGTTATCTATGAATGTATATTAATAAAATATTGGATTGCATGTGTATATTTGAAGATATATGAACTACATACAAAAGATGATGTTAATATGTGGTGCATGGTTGTGTGTGAGTCGATGGCTTGGGGCAATGGTGGTTTAATTCCCTTTAAATTTAATGGGAGTTGACACGTTGCTGCGCTGGACTGAATGATATGTGCTGTACTGCCATGTATATAGCTGACTCAATAAATGTTCTACTAGTTAAAGTATATTCTCCTAACATTGATAGTCCTAATTTCTTTAAAAATATTTTTGATGTTTGAGATTCTTTTAGTGATAATGATTCATTATTTTTTTGCGGTGACTTTAATCTTGCTCAGAATCCAGACTAAGATAACCATAATTATAAATCAAAGGTTCATAATATTAAGGCTAGAAATATTTTATTATAAGCTTTTGAAGATAAAGACCTAATAGACCCTTTTAGAGAATTACATTGTGATGTCAGAAAATATACATGGAGACGAACTAACCCTTTAAAACAAGGAAGATTCGATTTTTTTTTCTTGAAATCAGTTTGTACGTAAATGTGACATAGATGTTGATTATAGATATGATCATTCAATTATATATTTAGATATTTGTTTTGTTCCTTTTAGTCATGGAAAAGGTTTATGGAAATTTTATAATGCTCTTTTACATGACATTGAGCTCCTTGATATAATCAATAAGAAGATAGATGAAATAAAATTACAATATTGTTTACCAGTTTATAATAAAGATTATATTTTAGATATACAAAATACAGTAATAGATTTTGTTATTAATACTGAACTTTTCTTGGAAACACTTTAAATAGAAATCAGAGGTAAAACAATTTCTTATAGCTCATTTCAGGCAAAGGAAAGAAATGTTTATGAAAAACAACTAATGGAAGAAATTATTCATATTGAACAAAAATTTAGCAATTGAAAATAAAGACAAACTTTTACATGGATGAACTTAAATGCAGTAAAATTAAAAGTGCTATGATCAGGTCTAGGTCACAGTGGATTGAGTTAGGAGAAAACCCTACTAACTTTTTTTTAATTTAGAAAAATCACATTGTTTAACTAAAACAGTTCCTTTCCTAGAACTTGATGATGGAACTTTTATATATGATCAAAAAGATATACTTACAGAAACTTGTTCTTATTATGAAAATTTGTATAAAAGTGTTATTTTAACTGATGACTCTGATATTGATAAAGAATTAGAGAATTGTCATATTACTATGTTGTCTAAGGATCAATCAGCTAAACTAGAAGGTCTCCTTTCGTACGATGAAGTCTCTTTTACATGAAAAAATATGAAAAATGATAAAAGTCCTGGATGTGATGGATTTACAGTTAACTTTTTAAAAACATTTTGGAATAGAATTGGACATTTTGTTGTGAAAGCTATTAATTATGCATATAATGTAAATTCATTTTCTAGAAATCAGAAATTAGGAACGATAACATGTATTCCGAAAGAAAACAGGCCAAAACATTTTTTTTAAAAATGGATAACAATCCCCTTATTAAATTTTGTATATAAATTAGCTTCCGGTAGTATAGCAAACAGATTGAAAACTGTTTAAGATATTTTAGTGTCAAAAGAACAAACTGGATTTTTTAAGAATAGAAATATTGGTGAGAATACTAGATTATCATATGATATAATGAAATTTACTGACATATTTAGTAATGATGATAGATTTTGAAAAGTTTTTGATACTCTGTCTTTTACATTTATTGAGAAATGTCTCTCGCTATTTTGTTTTGGTCCTATGTTTAGGAAATGGATATCTCTGTTTTTATACAATACTGAAACTTCTGTCATATTAAATGTGTTTTGTATCCATTTTTTAAAGTTAGACAAGGTTGTAGGCAAGGCGATCCAATTTCACCGTATATTTTCATATTATGTGCAGAGATATTAGCAGTAAAATAAGACAGTGTAAGGATGTTAAAAGCATAATTATAGATGAGGAAGAATCTAAAATTTCATCAGTTTGCAGATGATACATCACTTCTATTAGATGGTTCAGAAAAATCTTTTAATACTGCCTTAAAGTTTTTAAGTAAGTTTACAGAAATTTCTCGATTAAAGATAAATTTTGACAAAAGTAAGGTTATTTGGGTAGGCTCTCCTAAATATATTACTAGGTCAATTAAGACAAGATGGAAATTAACACGGGGTGATACACAGATCAAATTGTTAGGTTTAATACTAGTATTTGATGTTGATTTAGAAAAAATGATCGATTTAAATTTTAATGAAAAACTTCAAAAAGTAAAGAATAGTATCATTCACTGGAAAAAGAGAATATTAACTCCTAGGAAAAATTGCTGTCATTTAGTCAATATTGCTTCCTTCATTTACTCACTTTTTCACAAACCTATCAACACCAAATACTGTTTTTTGAAAACAATAAATGACTTATTTTATGATTTCCTTTGGGATGGCAAGGCACAAAGTAAAACTATCAGTACTTATTAAAACATACAAAGAAGATTGTTTAAACATGGTTGATATTTACAGTTATATACATAGTTTAAAAATAAAATGGTTTAAAAGTTGTGTTAGTAATGGCAAAAGTAAATGTTATAAGCTAGTAAACACATTGTTATACCCCCGCACAACAAAGTTGTAAGGGGGTATACTGGAATCAGCTTGTCCGTCCGGCTGTCTGTCGGTTTTTTCTTGTCGGCCCAATAACTTAAGATTCCTTTGACCCACAGTCTTCATATTTGGTATGGAGGTAAGTCATGATTAGTAGATGACCCCTATTGATTTTGAGGTCACCAGGTCAAAGATCAAGGTCTCAGGGGCCTTGACTTTAAAAAGTTTGTCCGCCCAATAACTTAAGAAACCTTTGACCCATAGTCTTCATATTTGGCATGGAAGTTAGTCATGATTAGTAAATGACCCCTATTGATTTTTAGGTCACCAGGTCAAAGGCCAAAGTCACAGGGACTTTGACTTTAAAAAGTTTGTTCGCCCAATAACTTAAGAAACCTTTGACCCATAGTCTTCATATGTGGCATGGTGGTTAGTCATGATAAGTAGATGATTCCTTTTGATTTTTAGGACACTGGGTCAAAGGTCAAGGTCACAGGGGCCTTGACTAAAAAAGATTGTCCGCCCAATAACTTAAGATTCCTTTGACCCACAGTCTTCATATTTGGCATGGAGGTTAATCATGATTATAAGGTGACCCCTATTGATTTTAAGATCACTGGGTCAAAGGTCAAGGTCACATGGAATTTGACTTCAAAATGTTTGACGCCCATTAACTTAAGATTCCTTTGACCCACAGTATTCATATTTGGCATGGAGGTTGATCATGACCAGAAGGTGACCCCTATTGATTTTGAGGTCACTGGGTCAAAGGTCAAGGTCACAGGGACCTTGATAAAAATAAAGCTTTTTCCGTCAATTGCTTAAGAATGCCTGCCCGCAGTGTATCTATTTTGATATTTTCACATTTGAAGCATGTAGAATACATAACTTAGCAATGCACTGACTTAGTAACCTCAAATTTGGCAGGGAGGTTGTCCTTGAGCTCTAAATGGCCACTGTTAATTCTGACAAAGTGGTATGCGGGGGTATTCACGCCATTATAGTGGCAGTTCTAGTTTAATATTGATAAAATTTTTAACAAGATGTTTTGTAATTCGATTATTGCTAAAATTACAAATTCTTTCGGGATTGATGTTTTAAAAGCTTATATGGTGTTTGTAGATAAACTTTGTATAGATAATATAACGCAAGTATAACATATGCCCCTTTTTACAATCACAACTTTTTAGCAGGAAAAAGATATATTTACATTCAGACGTTATATAATAAAGGGATCAGATTTGAAAAAGATATTATAATTGAAAAGGGTAACTTTGTAGATTTGATATATTCAGAACAGGTCACAGGCAAACCCGTGAACTTTTTACAGTAAATAGTTTAAAACAGGCAATTAAATTGTACATGCAAAAGTTTAATATTTTTTTAGTAACAGTATGCTTAATGTTCAGTATCCTACAATAAATTGTAATTTTAAACCTTTTTGAACTATGAATAACAATAAGCAATATGTTTATGAAATTATAGCTAAAAATTCAGACATACCTACAAGTCAAGAAAGGGAGAACACATGTTTTAAAGACAGTAACATTAATTGGCAATTAATATATAGTTATGTTTTCAAATGTTCTAAAGATTCATATATTCAGTGGCTCCAAACAAGAATTATTTATAGAACTTTAGCTACACATTCACTTTTGTTTAAAATAAATATTGTTGACAATAAAATGTGTACTTTTTGTAAATGCTGTAAAGAATCATTTTAGAAAGCAATCATTTTGGGAACGTCAGAAAATTCAAAGCCTATTTCAATACCTTAGAGAAAACTAACATAATTTTTATGATGTTTTATGTTATGTTCAGAAGATTTTGAATATGACATATTGTTTCTAGAATTGAAAAGATATATTTATTTTTCTAAGAGAAAAACTTTTTACCTACATCTATTGGTTTTAAGGATAGTTTGAAATTAGTATGGAATATCTATAGAAATACAAAATTTGACAGATGATAAAAATAAATTAATGGGCAATTATAAGATCCTTAATTGTTTAAAGTACACTTAATATGTGAAAAAGAACTTTACCTCTTAACAGATTACTTAATTGTTTGATAATAAGTAGTATTTCTTTATTTGTAAAATATTTTTGGATAATAGATGAGTTTATTGTATGTATGTTTATATTGATATACAAAATATTTACTGTAGATGTATTTGACAATATTTACATTAATATAATTATTATGTAATATATATTTTGTATATTAACAATGTAAGGTATGATGAAGGATGACCCTGATCCCCTCATACCTATAACTGGGTGGGGGTTAACCAGATGGGGCCTCATAAAAAAGAAGAAAAAAAAAGATTTTACAGACAAATTTATCTGTTATCTTCCCTTAATTTCACCTCATATGAGTAAAAAAATATGATTCAAGGACAGATAACTAAGAAATGAGAACGGTGACCCCCAAATTTGTTTCACCTAAAATATTTGTTTTATCGTAGTCTTACAATATGCAAAATTTAAAGAAATTCTTTTGAACAGTTTTAATTTTGCCAATATGCCATATGAAACGCCCAAAACGTCTTTAAATGTGATAACCCTTTCATATTCATTCAAACAATGCTGATGCACACACTTTTTAATTAACTCAATTTCCGTTTTGTATTTTCAGGGTTATGTTTACAGACACATATCATAATATCTCAAAATGTTAAAACCAGTTGTGATTGCCTGCTCTCTATTTCAACTTCACAATCTTCTACAGTAACAACTAGAACAGCTAAACCAAGTTCGCTTACGCAAAATACATCAACAACCGTAACAAAAACAACAATGACTAACAACCCCTCGCCTAAAAAATCAGTATCAGTAACTGGCCCTCCGACGCAAAGTGCATCGCCACACGTACCAGTATCAACAGCAGGCACTGTCTCTCTGACGCAAAGTTCATCAGCACACGGTTCAGTATCAACAGCAGACACTGTCTCTCTGACGCAAAGTTCATCAACACGCGGTTCAGTATCAACAGCAGGCACTGTCTCTCTGACGCAAAGTTCATCAACACACGGTTCAGTATCAACAGCAGACACTGTCTCTCTGACGCAAAGTTCATCAACACACGGTTCAGTATCAACAGCAGACACTGTCTCTCTGACGCAAAGTTCATCAACACACGGTTCAGTATCAACAGCAGGCACTGTCTCTCTGACGCAAAGTTCATCAACACACGGTTCAGTATCAACAGCAAACACTGTCTCTCTGACGCAAAGTTCATCAACACACGGTTCAGCATCAACAACCGTAACAAAAACAACAATGACTAACAAACCCTCGACTAAAAAATCAGTATCAGTAACTGGCCCTCCGACGCAAAGTGCATCGCCACACGTACCAGTATCAACAGCAGGCACTGTCTCTCTGACGCAAAGTTCATCAACACACGGTTCAGTATCAACAGCAGACACTGTCTCTCTGACGCAAAGTTCATCAACACACGGTTCAGCATCAACAGCAGGCACTGTCTATCTGACCCAAAGTTCATCAACACACGGTTCAGTATCAACAGCAGACACTGTCTCTCGGACGCAAAGTTCATCAACACACGGTTCAGCATCAACAGCAGGCACTGTATATCTGACCCAAAGATCATCAACACACGGTTCAGTATCAACAGCAGACACCGTCTCTCTGACGCAAAGTTCATCAAAACACGCACCAGTATCAACCAAAGGTCAAGTCTCTTTGACGCAAAGTGAATCAACACTCGTACCAGCATCAAAGACAAATCCTGGCTCTCTGACAGAAAGTCCATCAACATCAAAGGCCTCAGCTTCATCAATAGCCGAGACAACGAATAAGAGAACTCAAACAGTATTGTTGTCAAGTACTGCAGGCACTGTCTCTCTGACGCAAAGTTCATCAACACACGGTCCAGTATCAACAGCAGGCACTGGCTCTCTGACGCAAAGTTCATCAACACACGGTTCAGCATCAACAACCGTAACAAAAACAACAATGACTAACAAACCCTCGACTAAAAAATCAGTATCAGTAACTGGCCCTCCGACGCAAAGTGCATCGCCACACGTACCATTATCAACAGCAGGCACTATCTCTCTTACGCAAAGTTCATCAACACACGGTTCAGTATCAACAGCAAACACTGTCTCTCTGACGCAAAGTTCATCAACACACGGTTCAGCATCAACAGCAGGCACTGTCTCTCTGACGCAAAGTTCATCAACACACGGCTCAGTATCAACAGCAGGCACTGTCTCTCTGACGCAAAGTTCATCAACACACGGTTCAGTATCAACATTAGGCACTGGCTCTTTGACGCAGCAGAGAAACCCTGGCTCTCCGACAGAAAGTCCATCAACATCACATTCCTCAGCTTCATCAAAAGCCGTGACAACGAATAAGAAAACTCAAACTGTATTGTTGCCAAGTTCAACAGTTACAACACATGTATTAGCGGATAACCCAAACTCACAAAAGTATGCCACAACATCAGAATTGATAAGGAACAAGTCTAGAAAGCGACGTGATTTAGAACCTCGTGTTCAGACAATGAAAGGGGTTCTTGGACCAAATGGAACATGCATTTGTAATTCCACTTTTGTAACGTCGCAATATCGTGAATCAACAAAAGAGACCAATGAAGGTAATAAGCATTTAACAGGATATTACTCTATATTATAGTGCTATTGAAGAGAAGTAAGGGGCCATATAACTGTAAACAGAACAAAAAAGAACAATAGAGTACATTTCATAACAATAAAATGAGGGGCCATGGCCTTCTATTTAACAAAAGAAAATAACAAAAGAAATGCCCCCTCAGGCAAGTCCTTCTCAGCAATATGCACTATGTATTTTAATACCCGTCCCTTGTACGCAATTGTTTTGCTTATTTTTCTTGTGATTTTCATTAGCTTACCTGTCACAAAGTGACATGGTGAGCTTTTGTGATAACTTTTCGTTCGCGTTCGCCGTAAACTTTTGTTTTAAGGGACATCTCCCAAAACTTCACAGAAATGTTCATTTGATGTTCACTTTTAAAAATTGATCAAACAATTTAATTCCATGGAAAACTAAATAATTTCTTTTACAAAAAAAACAACAAAAAAAAACAAAGAGCTAGAGAGTAGAAATTAAGCAAATTCTCTACTAAGTTTGTTGAAATAAAAGGCCTAGGGTCAAAATTTGCCTGCCCTAGGGGGTCATTTACTTTCCTTATATTTATATATTAAAAACTTCTTTTAAAAAAACAAAAAAAACTAGAGCTTAGATATTAAGCATGAAACATCTTGTAGTGAGTGTCTACGAATGTTGTTCAAATAAAAGCCCTAGGGTCAAAGTTGGTGATATATATAATATTAAGAGGATATTTTTTTGTTTGAGTGAACTATGGAATATATTTTCACGAAGCATGATAAATTGCCACATATTCTCACGAGCCGGGACGGCGAGTGAAAATATGTGGCATTTTATCATTTTGAGTGAAAATGTATACCATATTTCACGAAAAACGAAAAGTAACCTTTTTATTTAATTTTACTATCAAAGAAAATGGTTACGAACCCCCTTGCTTGCTACGCAATTGCAATTGTTCAGCAAGCAGTATTATAGATACATTGTGACGTCACGTAAACAACTCTTTTTAAACGCATGTACAGCGTTAATGACAGAATTAAGATATTGGTGTTCGGATTTATTTACTTAGTTAGACCATTTTCAAATTTTTTAGATAGTTTTCAAAACGAAATTCAACAAAAAGTTGGTTTGTATTTATCAGATTTTTCAAACAAAATGGCAAAAGAAGTCCCTTAAAATAAATATGAGTTTTGACTCTGCCCTCTTTCATATTTATATTTCATATTTATTTTTAAAAATATGAAATATATTTGAATGATATAGCACCATATTTCATGGGTAAAATTAAATAAATATATATTAATATTAAAACGTGATAAATGTTCCTTGTGGAGTGTTGAAATAGATAAAATAATTATGTTTAAAATATATTCGGTACCGCTTTCAATGCTTTCTTCGCATATCTTCATTCGAGACTTTAAAAAATAATAAACATATAAACAAATGACGTAACCTCATAAAAAAGCGGGCCCGTTAAATAATAATGTATTTCCAGGCAAACACAATATGGTTATTAATACCGTAAAACTATAATATATTCAGTATGGACATTTAGCATGTAGATCCGTACAATCTGGACATTTATTAAAGGGAGGTAATAAAGTTCACATGTTAATTATTTTATGGCCACAAATTGTATGGTAATTTTTACTGAATAAATATTGGTTAATAAACGAACAATATGACTAAGTAAAAACGCAAGCGTTTCTTTTATAATTAAAAATGAAGAAATTGTAATAAATATGATGTGCTTATATATACTAGGTTCCAAAAAAAAGTGTGCACTTTGTTTTCGGCGATTTTCCATTGCCCATTATGCTTTATGTCCACGTATTTGGTACCAAAATCAAGATCAGAACATGTGACTTTAAGCTTTAAATTCCGGTGTCATTAGGATACGATTTTGTCTCGAGAATGGACTAGGTAAGAAAATGAAAGTTGCCAGATTACTCTGAAGTTAGCAATTTCCACAATTCATCATTTCATTCTGATGAAATTGGAAATTCGATGTTAACTGTAGTCAGTATCGAGTGTGGCCACCTCGACTATTAATGCAAGCAGCAACGCGACCTCGCATTGACCTTACGTAACGTCTGATTAAGTAGTTGGGAATGTAATTCAATTCTTGAAATAAGGCGTTCATAAGATCCCTAAGATTGTGTACGTTCCCTCTAACTCGAACTTCATATCCGGTGACACGGCAGGCCAAGGTAGTACGTTAACATTATTTCTGTTTAGAAACTGCCGACATATCCTTGCACCATGAAGCATTGCATTATCATGCATCAATATTGCAGGCCCATGCCTTTGAAGGAAAGGAACAGTTTCAGACTGCAGAATCTGGTTAATGTAACATTGAGCATTGAGACTACATTTCACAACAATGAAATTTGTTTTCCTTCTGCCCATAATGCCACCCATACCATAACACTCCCACCTCCAAATCGGTCCCTCTCAATAACACAATTATCAGCAAAACATTCCCCTTTTCTTCTAAAAACTCAAATTTGACCGTCATGATGACTAAAGTTAAACCTAGACTCATCTAAGAATAGAACCAGAGCCCACTGCTGTCGCCCCCAACGGAAATGCCGTTGTGCCCACTGCAGTCCGATGACGTGCTGTAAGTACTTGTCCCACATAGGGCCTCCTTGGCCGAATGGGTGGCCGGGCTTGCCTGAGGCGGCGCAACACAGTCTGTTTGCTGATACCATACTCCCTTGCAGAACTTGGCGCCGTTTTAAAACGACGTCGAAGGTGCGTCAACGTAATGAATCTGTCCGTTCGAGGGTTTGTAGCCCTCGGTCTACCGGGTCTACGGCGATCTGCTACCCCACCTGTTAGCTGGAAACGCTGGCACGACTGAAATATTGTGTTTCTGTGACAACTGAATGCTCTACTGACGTTGAAGACGTTGTCGCCACGAGCAAGCATCGTTAATGCTTGAATTCGCTAATTTTGATTCAGTCTTAGCATGTTCAGTCACAAGCGCTGTGGAATCAAATGTGTTTTTCCCTATATAGTGGGTATAAGGATTATGTCTATACACATTTTCTGTGACATGTACCTTCGCCTCGGACTGTACGTGCAAATCAAGCTCTATTATGTATTGCCATAAAAAGTGAAAATTCCGTGCCAGCAAGGGACAGGTTTTATATTGGATCGATGTATTGTGTACTTAGGACAAACAATGCCAAATTTGCAAAAGAAACGTCTGCTAATTTTCTAAATATTCAATATTAAGAGGTGCACATTTTCTTTTGGAACCGAGTATATAAATGACTTATTAAACATATATCATCAGTGAGCAATAAGCTGTGGTTTTAATAACTTGATAAGAAGCTTTTCTTTTTCTTCTCTAAGAAAGTCACTTTCGCTTAATATTGTAACGTGTACCGAGCGGATGTACAACGAATATATAACAAATTTTTCTTTGGGCTACCTGCCGTTTGATTAGATACAAATGATTCTTAAACGATCAAATATTATAAACAATCAGCTTGAATTAATATTCCGTAATACACTATTAAATTCTCAAAACGTCTCAATATAGTAAATATGTTTACAATATAACACTATAAAATTATTGAAAACTATAGATATCACGCTGCAACCCGATAATTTCCTATAGTCCAGCAACTACCTCTCTATCTATGAAGCGAGGCTTCTATTTAGATAGAAAGATAAGCTGCTGGAAGGAATTTACAACAAAGTTACAACTATACAAAGCTTATTCGTTTTAAGTCTACCTCCCTATATGTTACCAATTCCCTGATAGCGAGGCTTTCAGAAAATATGGAAATCTATAAGTACCTAGAGTCAAATACAATTTCACAACTAAACTATAACGACACTATATCCATGAAGCGAGGCTTCAGTTGGAAATATTTACTTTGGCTTATTATTCTTCTCTACCTATGAAGCTAGGCTTCAATAAGATAGACGTAATTTTCCTCTATGTATGAAGCGAGGCTTCAGTTACATAGAATGACCTGGTCCCGGTAAATTTCTCTGCAGACTGAATAATGTTTTTTTTTTTTTTTTTGATGCGTTTATTTAAGGTCGCCGCCGGTTGAACATTTATGTAAGTGTTTATCGACTTGCAACTTTCTGAGTTCTTCTGTGTTTGTTTGTTCCCTATGTTAAGTCATACGTTTACATAATTCATTTTTGTTTGGCCAATATAAAACTATTTACAGTTGTCATAAATTATTGAATATATAAATAAATATATTTGAAACACAGTTCACACTTTGTTTGATTTTAAATGTCTAACTGTTACAAAATTGAATAATTGAATTTCATTCCCTTGTATCAAAGAAGGACATGTCTTACACCTACTCCTGTTGCATTTAGAAACTGCTGCTACAGTATTATTTTTCATGTTTAACTTTGAAGAGGTTAAGATGCCTTTACCTGCCTTTTATGGAGGCTATTTGTTGCCAAATATCCAGCCTTTGAAAAATGACAATGCATACTTTGGTTCTACTAAACAGATTAGTAAAAATCTAATTGTTGATCCGAGAGTTACATACTTCACTGGTATTAAGCATTTTGATTATCTTGATTTGATAAAATGGAAGCTGTAAACATGCAACTTAGATAAATTGCAAACTGTATTTATAAAAATTAATGTATAACTTCAAATTTGCGACATGTAGAAATGTAAACGATAGAACGTATACAATACGTTTAATGTTGCGCATCATGACGTTGAGAATGTAACTGTATCAACTTGACACGCTCAGGTTTACAACACGTATTGTCCAACAACATTGACCTGGCACTCTTGAATTTGACCCTGTAGTCGGTATATTCCGTAAACGTTACGATCTATACTTGTAAATCGATATGAATGTAAAAATACAATTGTTAAAATGGTACAAATTATAAGCCCCTCTTAGCGCAGTTGGTAAATGAGTTTCACTAGAAGAATGTAGACGTTAACAGGTAGTTATCGAATCCTATTTCAACGATTTTCTTTTTTCTTATTTTAATTTAAAATTGCCATTCTTTTGAAACTATTGCAAACCTTTGTTGTGTGTACTGTCTGTAAATATTTTATAACTGCCTTTATCGCGTGTATGCGCTAAAGCATAAACGATTACATTATGTCACAAAGAAAAAATACGGTAATGAAGAAAAAAATGTATTTTAAAACACCGCTTTAAAGGTATTCTAAAACCAGGTGTGATAAAACGATTAAGAATTAATTCTTGCAAGTAAATTAAAAAGAAAATCAAAACGTGATGTTGGTAAGGAATCGAACCAGAGACCTTCAAATCGGAAGTCCGTCATCTTTACCAATACACCACATCTCACGAGTGAAGTAAGCAAATACATAGATATATTCGATAGATACTGGTCAGTGTTTTACGAAAGATAATGAAGTGACAGGTCAATATTTTTGGACAATAAACGATTTTGCAACCTCCATATATGGAATTATCACGGAAATAGACGAAAATTAATAGGAGGGGCCAATTTTCACGAAAGCAGAATATAAAGAGAGGTAACTCTTGCTGGTAAAAAAAAAGAAACTGTTATAAATTTCACATACATTAACTGCATTACATTTGACTAAGAACATCCTCTGATTTTGTTATAACTTTTTCTAGTACAGGATATTCAAGTAATGCAAAATTTGTTAAGATATAATGTAACAATGTAACAACGTTTATACTGGTAATGAGCATAATAATATGCAAAAACTAAATTTGGTGAATTAACATAAGGGAATGTTTCCCATATATAATGACACACACCACCATTTATTGGTTTGTGTGCCTTCAAACGTTACGCACATCTTTAACATTCAGCAAATAGTACTAGAATGCGATACATGGAAGATGTTCGTGATGTACGCGGGCTAACGGGCTGACAGTCTGGCGGGCTAACAGTGTGAACTGGGCGGGCTAGCAGTCTAGCGGGCTAACAGTGTGAAGTGGGCGGGCTAGCAGTCTAGCGGGATAACAGTGTGAACTGGGCGGGCTAGCAGTCTAGCGAGCTAACAGTGTGAACTGGGCGGGCTAGCAGTCTAGCGGGCTAACAGTGTGAACTGAGCGGGCTAGCAGTCTAGCGGGCTAACAGTGTGAACTGGGCGGGCTAGCAGGCTAGCGGACTAACAGTGTGAACTGGGCGGGCTAACAGTGTAGCGGCCAAGCAGTGTGAAATGGGCGGGCTGGCGGGCCAGCGGGCTAAAATCTAAAACTTTATTGATTGAACATAAAAACGTTATGATACATTACCTGGCAGTGTGAAGTGGGCGGGCTAGCAGTGTAGCGGGCTAGCAGTGAGAAACTGGGCGGGCTGGCGGGCCAGCGGGCTAAAATCTAAAACTTTATTGATTGAACATAAAAACGTTATGATACATTACCTGGCAGTGTGAACTGAGCGGGCTAACAGTGTAGCGGGCTAGCAGTGTGAACTGGGCGGGCCTGGCGGGCCAGCGGGCTAAAATCTAAAACTGTATTGATTGAACATAAAAACGTTATGATACATTACCTGGCAGTGTGAAGTGGGCGGGCTGACAGTGTAGCGGGCTAGCAATGTGAACTGGGCGGGCTGGCGGGCCAGCGGGCTAAAATCTAAAACTTTATTGATTCAACATAAAAACGTTATGATACATTACCTGGCAGTGTGAAGTGGGCGGGCTAACAGTGTAGCGGCTAGCAGTGTGAACTGGGCGGGCTGGCGGGCCAGCGGGCTAAAATCTAAAACTTTATTGATTCAACATTAAAACCTCATGATACATTTCCTAGCAGTGTGATGTGTGCTGGCTAACAGTGTAGCGGGCTAGCAGTGTGAACTGGGCGGGCTGGCGGGCCAGCGGGCTAAAATCTAAAACTTTATTGATTCAACATAAAAACGTTATGATACATTACCTGGCAGTGTGAAGTGGGCGGGCTAACAGTGTAGCGGCTAGCAGTGTGAACTGGGCGGGCTGGCGGGCCAGCGGGCTAAAATCTAAAACTTTATTGATTCAACATTAAAACCTCATGATACATTTCCTAGCAGTGTGATGTGTGCTGGCTAACAGTGTAGCGGGCTAGCAGTGTGAACTGGGCGGGCTGGCGGGCCAGCGGGCTAAAATCTAAAACTTTATTGATTCAACATTAAAACCTCATGATACATTACCTGGCAGTGTAAAGTGGGCGGGCTAACAGTGTAGCGGGCTAGCAGTGTGAACTGGGCGGGCTGGCGGGCCAGCGGGCTAAAATCTAAAACTTTATTGATTGAACATAAAAATGTTATGATACATTACCTGGCAGTGTGAAGTGGGCGGGCTAACAGTCTAACGGGCTACAGGGTGAACTGGGAGGGCTGGCGGGCCAGCGGGCTAAAATCTAAAACTTTATTGATTGAACATAAAAACGTTATGATACATTACCTGGCAGTGTGAAGTGGGCGGGCTAACAGTGTAGCGGGCTAGCAATGTGAACTGGGCGGGCTGGCGGGCCAGCGGGCTAAAATCTAAAACGTTATTGATTGAACATAAAAACGTTATGATACATTACCTGGCAGTGTGAAGTGGGCGGGCTAGCAGTGTAGCGGGCTAGCAGTGTGAACTGGGCGGGCTGGCGGGCCAACGGGCTAAAATCTAAAACTTTATTGATTGAACATAAAAAACGTTATGATACATTACCTGGCAGTGTGAACTGAGCGGGCTAACAGTGTAGCTGACTAGCAGTGTGAACTGGGCGGGCTGGCGGGTCAGCGGGCTTAAATCTAAAACTTTATTAATTGAACATAAAAACGTTATGATACATTACCTGGCAGTGTGAAGTGGGCGGGCTGACAGTGTAGCGGCTAGCAGTGTGAACTGGGCGGGCTGGCGGGTCAGCGGGCTAAAATCTAAAACTTTATTGATTCAACATTAAAACATCATGATACATTTCCTAGCAGTGTATGTGGGCGGGCTAACAGTGTAGCGGGCTAGCAGTGTGAACTGGGCGGGCTGGCGGGCAAGTGGGCTAAAATCTAAAACTTTATTGATTTAACATAAAAATGTCATGATACAATACCTGGCAGTGTGAAGTGGGCGGGCTAACAGTCTAGCGGGATAACAGTGTGAATTGGGCGGGCTGGCGGGCTAAACTCTAATACTTAATTGAATCAACATTAAAACCACATGATACATTTCCTAGCAGTGTGAAGTGGGCGGGCTAGCAGTCTAGCGGGCTAGCAGTGTGAACTGGGCTGGCTGGCGGGCTAAACTCTAATACTTAACTTAATTGAATCAACATTAAAACCACATGATACATTTCCTAGCAGTGTGAATTGGGCGGGCTAACAGTGTAGCGGGATAGCAGTGTGAACTGGGCGGGCTGGCGGGCCAGCGGGCAAAACTTTAATACTTAATTGAATCAACATTAAGACCACATGATACATTTCCTAGCAGTGTGAAGTGGGCGGGCTAATAGTTTAGCGGGCTAGCAGTGTGAACTGGGCGGCCTAAAATCTAAAACTTTACTACATGTTATTCTGAACATGAGAACGTTATAATAAATTAAGAAGGTATATAAAAAGCTTATCTGGACCTCCACTTACCTAAAAATTTTGCGTCTTCTATGGAAACGTTATC
>NW_026866232.1:0-32976 GCF_026571515.1 Ruditapes philippinarum | reverse complement strand
CCAAAATATAGATCACTCTACCACAACTACAAGGATTTTTCTTCATGATCCTTCTGGCATTGGCAGATGCCGACTACAAGTTCTTATTGGCATTAGTGGTGGAGTATGGTTTAGCATCCGAATTGTCAAGTGTTCAACAAAATCTGAATTGAGGGAGTTTGGTGGAAAGGTGGATAATTAGGTTTTCCTGATCCAGAGCCGCTGCCAGGCCTGAACGAAAACCTGTCCTTCCTGGGAGACAATGCATTTCCATTGATGACCTTGATAATGAACCCTACTCAAGGATGGACCTTGGCCACGATGAGCGCATATTAAATTACAGACTGTCTCGTGCCAGGAGTGGTGGAGAATGCATCGGAATATTGGCCAACAAATTTCAATGTCTGCTTCATGCAACAGTTTATATGAAAACAGAAAGTTGTGGACACCCTAGTCCTTACCTGCGTCATGTTGCACAAGCTTTTGAGGATACGATAGCCTGGTTGTAACAGCCAATGCCGATCAAGAGGACCAAACCATGCCCTAGTATGGCTAGAGGAGAGTAAACTAGCGACGCAGGAGTACCTGTTGGCTGTAACGTAGACCATAACCTTGGAAAGTTTACAAAGAAACTACCTCAGGGGTTACTTCATGTCTGAAGTTGGGTTCGGTTCCATGGCAAGAAGAGATGATATAATAGGGACCAAGACCAATTAAGGGACTAAGGGAAATTATTTTTTGCAAAGGGATAATTCAAAATTATTTAATAATAAAGTCAATTATTTTAAAGAAAACTCTCAGAAATAAGTAGAAGCTGCGTAATAAAATGATTTCCTAAATATTTATAATATTCAATGAAATTGGCCGTGTAAGATCGCACGAGGCCGTGCGATACCGTGTATACCCGTACTTATACCGTGTATGCCATGTATGATTCGTACCTGAACCGTATTGGTCGTATGGCGATCGTATGAAACCGTGTATGCACTCGTGTGAATCGTACAGTGATCGTGTGATATTCGGGTGTTAATCGAGTGTTGGATGTAGGACTTTAGGACGGTCTCGAACGATTCCATACGATTTATTATACGATCTTGACACGGTTGGACTCACTCGTAGTGGACTTGAAATACGGTTGTATGTACGGGGTCTCATACGGTCTCACACGGCCTCGTACGGTCTTGTACGGTCGCTAATACGATCATTCACGGACATGACATCCGTGTCAGGTTTTTAAAAGTTTTTAAAAATCATACACGGCTTTACACGGATACACTCGAATGCCCCGAGTGTAACTCGGATAACGCTACGGTTGGTTCGGTTGTATGTACGGTTTACACGGGTGGCCAACCGTGTAAGCCGTATGTTCTGTGTGAGATGGGCTTAATCCATGCTCGGTTTTTTCCAGATCGGTTCGTTTCATGTATAGCTTCTGGCGGGTTCTGTAAGAAATAAATTTTACAAGTGTGTCTCCTGAACCGTTTTCTTTAGGTTTACCTACTCTATGGCACCGGTCAATATCATCAAGACTCTTAAGGGTGTTACAAATGTTCATCACGAGGGAAACTGGATTTTCTCCTGTACTTTCCTCAACACCAAAAATTCTAAGAAAATTACGTTTATTGTACTTGTCGTTTGCATCACGTTGAGTTTCGAGAGTTTGTACTCTCTTTTCCAGACTTACGATATCCTTTCTATGGGTAGCATTTTCAGTTTCTAATGAGTTTATTTTTGCTGTGAGACCCGATATAACACCATCAACTATTGTTTGAATTGATGAATGAAGTGTAGATTCCAAGGCATGTTTAATTCCAGATTCAAATTTTGTCTGCTAGAAGTTCTAGAGAATTATCATCGAACTTGGTTTTACTCATTGTTAATTCCGGTATTGAAGACAGTTCGAATGATTTATTATGTGATATGTCTTATACCTTTTGAGATTTTTCGTTGCTTTCAAGGTTTGTGTCAGGTGATGATAGATCTCTCTTACGATTTCTCTGCGCTGGCGTATTACTCATGTGTATGCGTTTATAAAGTTGAGCAGTATAGTTGAAAGTTCATTGAGCGTCACGTGACTAGTCGGCAATTTATCAAAATAGTCTATCAGTTGATGGTAAATTTACTACATAAACTTTTAATCTATATTGCAGTTTATTAAGTTTTCAGGGTTATCATATTCGATAAAATGTAAATCCTGTACCTTCTGCATATAATATATATTCCTCCCACAAAAATCACTATGTTTTACTAAAACATAACTTTTGATGTTAGCCACGTAAATATTGACTGATCGCCATTTTGACCGGAAGTTTCTTGCTTATTCAAGATGTATTTCATATTTGGTAGGAATATAACTTGCATGGTATTCTTCCTTTTGATGGAGTAAGGGGTCAGTTGGTTTAAGGTCACCAGTGCTAAACATAGATTTTACACTTTTGCCCATACATCCTTTATTTAAATGACAGATGTATTTCATATGGTAGGAAATATACCTTGCATGAAATTGAATATTTTTCAACTTCACAAGTCAGAAGCAATGTCTTGGCAACTAATGTTTTTTCACAATTACAAAATGCCATGACTTTGTCAAGCTATAAACAACTTGTGTTTTTACAATTTTTTGGCATTTTTTCTATCCATAACTGAGTGAATGGGTAAATATTTTTTGAAATATTGCTTCTGACAAGAATCTGAGCCGGGGACATTTGTGTTTAACAAACACGTTCTTGTTCTTACTTTCTTTCATTTGGCATTATGTTAAATGGATAAATACCGGCTTCTGCAAACAATTTTGAAATCAGTGTTGACTTTTCAAAAGTTTCAACAAGTACAATGTAGAACATTGGTCATTAGTGCACAGCAAGTTTTTGCGGACCCAATCTAAATTTAACGTTCTTCCATGGATTATGATCGCCACGGTTTAGTTCGACTATTTTAATGTTCTAGGACTTTTTGTGTTATTTTAACAATCTTGTGATAATTATTTTAATGCAATTTCTTAATTTCATTTATTTATTTATTGATCATTTTATTTATTGAAGTTTGACGATGGCAAACTCAGAAGTGGACTCGTCCTATCCGGACTTTAGTAATCTCCCGGATGTAGTTTGGGTCCGCATAATGCAATCGCTGTCGCTTAGCGAACGGGCAAAAGTAGCAAGAACATGTCGTCTGCTGAATGAATTATTCAATCACCCCTCGTTATGGTACTCACAGAAACTTTATTTCATGGGCGACTTTCATAAATCGTCCCGGGAGAAAAAAATCATATTTTGTACGCCATTTTATGCGGAGTTAATGAAAAGATTTGGGAAATATTTTCAAAATCTCACAATCAAAATTGATGGTGATTTCCGGAGCATTCCTGCTGATGTCCAGGACATTTTAGAAGAGGTCGCCAACCGCTGCCGACTAGAAACCCTCACATTAGAAGCCGGACCTATCACGTCCTCGTTTCATGCAACATACTGTTCCCCGCCAAATTACTCCGCTGTCAAAGTTCTTGCTTATTTTGTTCAAAAGGCTTTTAGAATGAAATACTTACACATAAAGTCCTGGCCAATGTACAACCAAATTGACACTGATGGGGTTTTAAAAATTTTCAAAGTTCCTTTGTTCTCAAAAAGAGAAATTTGCCCAAAAACTCTCCCCGGGCTTTTTATGGGTGTTCTGGGTCGAAAAGGTTTAGGAGTGGGTAGAACCCGGGAAAAACCCACTTTTTAAACCCGGGGGCCCGAAATGAAATCTTTAAAAATTGTTAAAAAGGATTTTAAATTTTCACAAACTTTTGGGCTACGAAGCCCATGATAAACAGGGCGAGCTTTTTTCAGATGTTAGCATCAAAACCCATAAATTAAAACTTTTAAAATGTCAAAATTTCGTTTTACCCTAACCCCAAATGGAGCCCCTTTTTGCCAAACCCCAAATATTCAACCCAGCACATGGCAGGCACTTAGTAGAATAAATCCAGATTTTAGGGTTGAGTGTACCATATTTCTTGACACTCCAAATATGGAACTGTCAAACTTGCTAACACCTAATATTCCGTTATCCGCTATTGTGTATACAAAATACTCCAAGATTGACCCGTTAACGTTAACCAAGGTGTACACTCAGTATAAAGAAACTATGACAAAGTTCCAAAGTTACTGCGACTCGTGCTTCATTGATAAAGGATTACTGATAATGGCTCAGACGTGTATTAATCTCAGTGAGATCATTTACCATGGAGAAATCAATAGCCTCTTCGTTGTTGCTATCGCAAAGGCTAGAGGAAACTGTCTAAAACGGTTCGAAGTGAGAGAATGGAAGATAAAAGTAACCAAGGAATTCGATGACGTTGATGAAGATGATGTTATAGCGAGATGGCGTGATGGTCCACTTGTTCTTAGAAATCCTACAAAATTTCAAATGTCAGAGAAGCAGAAACAGGAAGTGTTGCAGACGATGATTGCGAAAGTAAGCGAAGCACTGGGAACGCCGTGGAAACCACTCAAATGGATGAAAGCACTGTGATTTATCAGCTTTAAATTCGTAGAATTCTTAATACATCTTAATTTTTCTGTAATAATATATCCAAACAAACGCAAAATTTGCTCTTTTGAAACCTTGTAATTTTGTAAAATATTAGGCTTATTTCTGACGCCAAGTTTCTATTGCGATACTTTTTGCACTTAAAGTAGTGCATTTTAATCAAAAGATATTACAAAAATCAAAATTAGTCTGTGTGTTTTAAACAAAGTTTGCGCAATGTTCAAATCAACAGTTTGAATAGTACATGTAGTATGCTAAAAGTTTTTCATGTTCGGAGCCTTCGTGGTCGCTGACAATTCCTTTCATCGTTGCATATGTGTTTGAATTTCTCTAGGAAATTTGGAAACTTTGAAACAACTATCCGTTTAGCGTAAGGAATATCAGGACCCGTGTACATGTCTTAACAGATGCAGCTAATGTACTTCCTACGCCATTAAATGTTGAAAGTTGTCAGGTAGCATTAACACATGTGAAATGGCCGATGTTTTCTTTGTACTGAGTCACCTTATTTTATTTCATGTAAAATTGTATGTTTTGTAGGCACATATATGTGTTTATTAATTTGCCTTTAAAATTTGCTTTTATATTAATATTAACTTTATTTATGAATATGTGGCAACAATATATTATATCTCTGTAGCATATGTGCATCTATGATAGAAACATTTTAGCCATCTTTTATATGAATACATATCATTATTTAAATTTTTAATCTCTTTATATTAATATTTTTTACATTTTACAAAGTTTTGTATAAAAAGATATTTTAAATTGTTTCCAGCAATCTCATATTAAACTCTAGTAGACTTTTAAAATCCTGTTATTTTTTGTCCAAATCCCCTGCTTTTTAAAGACAAATCCCCCTACCTCGGTGGCTGTAAATATGGCATATGGATCTATACTGTTGGCTGACTTAAAGTTCATTTTTAATATTCGTTTTGTAAGTAATACCCCTAAAATATTGATAATTGACGGGTCCATAAAAAGACGCTGGATTAGTCCGTTCAATCAATTGTTAAAAATGCATTCAAAGACGAAAACAGTTATTTTATTTTATTCGGTTTTACGTGCCCTATATGGTAATGTCAGTAAAAATATGAAAAGTTGTTTTATTTTCTTATGCTGTATAATGATCATTTTGAAAAAATGAAATGCATGACAACATATATTTAATATTGATTTCTTCATGCGATAAAATTATGACGAGAAAATACAGTGATTTTATTGTGTCGCCTCTACGGAGTAGTGGCGACATATAGGGATCACTTCTCCGTCGTCTGTCTGTCTGTCTGTCCGTCTGTCCGTCACAAAACATGTCCGGACTACTCCTCATAAACTACTGGTGCAATTTCATCCAAACTTTACAGGAATGATCAGTACCAAGTCTAGTTGTGCATATTGTCAGCATTTTTCGGTTCAATGATTTTTGGCAGAGTTAAGGCCCTTTAATATTTTTTAATTTTAAAGTTTGTCCGGACTACTTCTCTTATACCACTAAAGCAATTTCAATGAAACTTTACAGGATTGATCTGTAGCTCAAGTCCTTGCGCATATTGCAAGGGTTTTCCGGTTGAATGATTTTTGGCCGAGTTATGGCCCTTTGATAAAAAAGGTGTTTTTTCTGTGTGTTGCCAGATACACAAAATCTTGTCCGGACTACTCCTCATAAACTACTGGTGCAATTTCATGTAAACTTTACAGGAATGATCAGTATCAAGGGTAGTTGTGCATATTATAAGCAATTTTCGGTTCAATGATTTCTGTCAGAGTTAAGGCCCTTTAATAATTTTTATTTTTAAAGTTTGTCCGGACTACTTCTCTTATACCACTTAAGCAATTTCAATGAAACTTTACAGGATTGATCTGTAGCTCAAGTCCTTGAGCATATTGCACGGGTTTTCCGGTTGAATGATTTTTGGCCGAGATATGCCCCTTTGATAAAAAGGTGTTTTTTCTGTGTGTTGCCAGATAGGCAAAAGCTTGTCCGGACTACTCCTCATAAACTACTGGTGCAATTTTATCCAAACTTTACAGGAATGATCAGTACCAAGTCTAGTTCTGCACTGTCCGTCTGTCTGTCCGTCTGTCACAAACTTTGTCCCAACATGAAATTGGCCATCATGAGGCGACACATGTGATTACTGATCGCTCTTGTTATTTTGATTGGTCTGTTCTTCAATATGTGTTATTTTCTTATTATATACATGTATAATGTGGTATTTTGTTGATAAAATTCATTGTTTAAAATTTTATACTCAATAGTTTGCCGAGACTTTTTTGTTTTACGTTTTTCAATTATGTAAGATGCAAATGTAGAGTCAAAAACCATGGGAGAAGTTTATTTATTTTTTTTATTTTTTTGGTCGTTCAATTTATTTGCTGTGTTCATTTTAATTTTAAAACTATATTGTTTACTCAGGGATATTATTTTTTTTTCAAATATAATAAATGAAATTAAAATGGTCAGCAAATGATAAAAACATGTGCCAATATATTTAATGTCTGTAATGATACAGCTGGAAACAACCATATAACCTTCAAAGCTGCATGCCTCTAGATGAGCTAGAACATTTCAAGAAAAATCAAACATTAGAAAAATTTACTAAGATTTTAAGAAAATGTAATTTACATGTTATGTGTGATTAAAAACTGATTCCAAAGTTTTTATCACCATATTTCCAATGCCAGACTAATGCAGTAAAGACTCCTTTTTGCATAATTTAACCTCTTCTTGGTGATTTGCATGGATTTAAGTGCCAATTTCAGTGTGGAAATTACTTTCTTTGTCTATTTTACAATATTTTAGTTTTAAGCACATTTTCATGAAAATTAAGGAATCTGTTTAAAGTGTTGGTGCAACTTAAAATCAAACAAACAAACATTTTAAACGAGTCGATATTGAATTTACTAATCATATTTTGTAAGCTTATAGTAGATTTAAAAAAAAAAAACACGCACTATTATATTTGTTGAACATTCTAATTTAATAAGTAAACTGTGTCATGTTAAAGGTTAACGCTAAAATGTTGTAGATGATGTTGTGTATTAAAACATTCATGTATGTTATGAATCAAAACTTTCCGTCCTTTAACTTTGATATCATGTAGAAATTGTATATACAAATGTATGTTATGTGTAAATTTTGTGTACATATAATATTTATACCATATTTTACCCCCGCACATCGAAGTTGTAAGGGGGTATACTGGAATCAGCTTGTCCGTCCGGACGTCTCCTCGTCCGGCCGTCCGTCGGTTTTTTCTTGTCAGCCCAATAACTTAAGATTTCTTTGACCCAAAGTCTTCATATTTGACATGGAGGTTAGTCATGCCAAGAACATGACCCCTATTGATTTTGAAATCAGTGGGTCAAATGTTAAGGTCACATGGGCCTTGAAAAAAGAGCTTGTCCACCCAATTAACTTAAGATTCCTTCGACTCATAGTCTAAAAATTTGGCATGCAGGTTATTCATGACAAGTAGATGACCCCTATTGATTTTGGGTTTCTTGGTCAAATTTCAAGGTCACCGGGGCCTTGACTTAAAAAAGCTTGTCCGCCCAATAACTTAAGAATCTTTTGACTCACAGTCTTGATATTTGGCATGGAGTTTAGTTATGAATAGAAGATGACACATGTGGATTTTGAGGTCATTGGGTCAAAGGTCAAGGTCACAGGGGCCTTGGCTTAAAAAAGCTTTTCCGCCCAATAACTTATGATTCCTTTGACCCAAAGTCTTCATATTTGGCATGGAGGTTAGTCATGATTAGTAGATGACCCCTATTGATTTTGAGGTTTCTGGATCAAAGGTCAAGGTCACAGGAGCCTTGACTTAAAAAGCTTGTCCACCTAATAAATTATGATTCCTTTGACCCACAGTCTTCATATTTGGCATAGAGGTTAGTCATGATTAGTAGATGACCCCTTTTGATTTTGAGGTCAACTGGGTCAAAGGTCAAGGTTACAGGGACTTTGATTTCAAAAGTTTGTCCGACCATTCACTTAAGAAATCTTTGACCCACAGTCTTCATATTTGGTATTGAGGTTGTTTATAGTTGTAAAGGGTGTATACTGGAATCAGCTTTTCCGTCCGGCCGTCCGTCGGTTTTTCCTTGTCCGCCCAATAACTTAAGATTCCTCTGACCCACCGTCTTCATATTTCGGTTTTAGATTGGTCATGATTCGAAGATGATCCCTATTGAATTTGAGGTCACAGAGTCAAAAGTCAAAGTCACAGGGGTGTTGACTTAGAAAAGTTTGTCCGCCCAATAACTTAAGATTCCTTTGACACATAGTCTTCATATTTGATATTTAGATTGGTCATGATTAGTAGATGATCCCTATTGATTTTGAGGACACAGGGTCAAAGGTCAAGGTCACAGGGGTCTTGACTTAAGAAAGTTTGTCTGCCCAATAACTTAAGATTCCTTTGACATGGATATTTGGCATGGAGGTTAGTAATGATAATTAGATGATCCCTTTTGATTTTGGTTGTTTATGACTAGTAGATGACCTTTATTGATTTTTTAGGTTACTGTGTCAAAGGTCAATGTCACAGGGATAATTCTTTAATATGCTTGTCTGCTAAGATGCTTAAGAATGTCTATCCACAGTGTATTGATTTTGACATTTTAACATTTGAAGCATGCAGAATACTAAACTTAGAAATTAGAATAACGTAGCAATGCACTGGCTTAGTAACCTCAGATTTGGCAGGGAGGTTGTCCTTGAGCTCTAAATGGCCACTATTGATTCTGACAAAGTGGTATGTATTGTGATGTCATGTTAAAATCATACTACAGTTTTGATTTTGTAAAAAGAAAGCTTAGAAAAGAAGATTAATTATGTAATAGGTGATTAGAAAATGTATAAGAAAAAACTGATTTGATGAAATTCTTGGCTGAAAGGGGAGATAATTCTTTTCAAATAGATGCCAGAGTTATAAACCTTGCCATATGTGAAATTTTTCTTTCATGTAAAGAAATCCCAGCATGTTTCCATAATTTTACTTATTTTAATATTTGTTTTTACAAATGTTTGCACTTTCATACTTTTAATATGCCTAGGGGTGATTATGTTACTGTACTTTTGTTTGATAATAATTATTGTACATATACTTACAATTGCAAAAAAAATTTTACTATAGACAATGTTTTAGTTTATTATTATGTAACATATCCAACAAGTGTATTGTTTAGAAATGTATGTCTTATTTTTAAACCAAGTAAACTAGTTACAAGTGATCAGAAAATATTGGCCTTAATAAAATTCGCCATCCCCTTAGGATCCATTTTGCACATTATGCCTCAGAAATCCATGTTTTTTTAATTCTTCTGGAGATTTCAAATAATATTTCTAATAATGGTATTTGAGAAATAAAAAATTGTAGTACATTTGTATTTCTGAGAGGCTTAAAAGGCCTTTAAATCAAATTGTCAATATTTTTGAAATAACTTTTTTTGGTAGTATGACTATTTGATAACTTTTCTTAATATGCTTTTTTTTCAATCCAGTTATAAAAGATGGTTATGCATGCCTACCTTTTTTGAACTGACTGTTACTTTATTTTTATTAAGGGTTTTGTGTATTTCTGGTTGCTTTCTGGTATATTTCAGGTGGTTTTCGGTAATTTTTGTAACCAGTTAATATTTTATCTGGATCAGGCATAATTGTGACTCATTCTAGAATATAACATTGAAAAGGTGTAAGGGGCTTTAACAGCTCATATAAGATTAGAATAGATAGGTCACTTCATAATTGACATGTTTAGGCCAAGCTTTTCAATAAAAAATGAATATATTTGCTAGATTATCATGATGAAGCATATGAATTTTGATTTTTTTTTGTAATAATTGAAGACTTAAAAGGGTTTGAGATTTTGTAAAACAAACTTTGACTTCTATGATAATTTAGAATAATAGCAAGTTTGACATAGCACATAGGGAAATTTGCATATTCGATCAGACTATATCATTTGGGCTTTATTATTTTTGGAGTTCAAAATGGTCATATGATGTGGCGGACCGTACTAAGGTGGACCGTAGATTAAGACAATGCAAAGTGTGTTTTGGGACGGGGCAGACCATGACTCAAGACAAGACGGCACATGATTTTTTATTATAAATTTTATCAGTGTAAAAATACATTAATATAAAAATCTTACAAAATGAGTCACAGTGCCAAATAGAAAGCAGGAAAAGATAATTACTCAAAAAATTGACAGAAATTTAGATGACAGTTTTTACAGTGATGGGTGTGGTTTTTATTTCTTTACTTAATTATTTTATTTTTCTGTCTTTTAATCATACTATAGTTCAATAGACCTTTAACGTCACTTTGAAACTTGGATACTTTTGATGTTGTAATAAATATTTCAGCTCTGTGAATATATATTATTTTGTTGTTCAATTACAAAATGTAAACTTGTTAGTTAATTCTTATATATAGTTTGTTCAGGGGTAATCCATTTTTTTCAAAGCTCAAACATTGATTGTGCAGCTAATGTATAAAGATAATGTATATGTGTTAAAGTTGTAATTATAGACTCTCGTAGCCTTCATCTCGTTTACTCTATTTGAGTCGCGTCATGACAAAACCAACATTATGGGTTTGCGACCAGCATGGATCCAGACCAGCCTGCGCATCCGCGCAGTCTGGTCAGGATCCATGTTGTTCGCTTACCAACCCTATTACAAGTAGAGAAACTGATAGCGAACAGCATGGATCCTGATCAGACTGCGCGGATGCGCAGGCTGGTCTGGATCCATGCTGGTCGCAAACCCATTATGTTGGTTTTGTCGTGACACGGCTCATTTGTTAATTAAACTGTGTTACTTTGTTTGTTATCTAAATAAAATTTAGTCTTTTTGTTGTTGTTGTAGTTATTGTTGTATTTCTGCAACATTATGTTTGATAGCCACTGTTCACACCTTTCCAGAACACAGGCATTATTCTTCATCTATACTAAGTTCTACTTTCCAAGCGTGTTCAAATATTGGATCTCGCCACGCCCCACAGTTAAACATGACTAAAGGCTTACGGACTATTGTGTATTTCTTTGGCTAGGTGGTTAATTTGATGAACAAGTATTTGGACAGACAGAACGAACTATTTGACACGAGAAACATAAAAAGATATGTGCAGATAGGTCCTCATACCAATTCTCAAAAACATGTAACTGTGAATACCACAGCTCCCCTGCTGAACATAATGAGGCACACTATGCGGTTCTTCCACCTTGCTGACATCGCCAGCACCTCTACTAACCCCCATTCTGCTGAATAACATCGTTTAAAATATAATAGATATCATTCAATTATCACAGATCAATAAAAAAATATCGAGCTTACTGGTTATCCGTAAAACCATTCTACATATTTTAACAAGGTATATCCAACAACTGTACGTTCATGTATCTGCATGTTGCCCAGTATGAAAATATGTACTTGCCTAGCTTCAATATTCATAACTACATCATTTCTTACTAGCAATTAAAAAATTTTGTAAAATGATATGGAATAGATTAGAAGGAAATAAAACTATCATTAAAAATATCTTGAATTTTCATGTCGAACTGTCCGAGAATGTCCCTAATGAAAGTTGTTATAAAAATGCCAAGCCTGAACACCAGTTTGGCCTTGATAAATGCATAATTCCGAGTTACCATCAGCGCCGTAGCCACAACGTGGCAAAATTTGAGAAGTTAATAAATTAGGTAGAAAAATCAGTCTTAAAAATAAAAATAACGAAAATAAAGGCTCCAATATAAGTTAAAGCAGAATGAAACAGCTAAGTTAAAGGCTTATTGTTTCAAAGTGGAGACCGGCATTTAAACGAATTGATCACCGCATCTTAGGCTTACCACACACAGGTGCTGCACGTTGGCACGTGCACCGCATAAAAGCATAGTCCGTCGAATTACGCCTATTCCTGTAAACAATCAAAATGATTGACCTGATTACTTATCCCGCGAGGATGATCTTCATCATCTATGAAACAGCATACCAAACAGAGCTCATAAGATGGAAAAAAATATATAGAAATGTTAAAAATCCAATGTCTGTCTAACAGGAAGGCGCTGAAATATGTGATAAAAATGTATTATCCAAACATTCACACAATGTTTCGGTTAATACTAAGTTTACCCGTTGTGTTATGTTCGTGTGAAAGAAACTTCAGTGTTCCGTAGACTGAAAATTTGGATTCGATCATCTATGAAGGATGCTAGATTAAATCATCGTCGGATACCCACGATTGATAAACATGTCACATAACAACTGATCAATGTTAATGGTTCGGCCATAGGTATCCGACGATGGATTAAATGGTCTCGCGTTGATACATGTTCAAAAAAAATAGGAATTGCCTACAATGAGAATATAAAATTATGGGATTCTCCTGGAATCAGAAGAATTTCCTTGGCCTTTTCATGAAACTTTGAATCTGAGCTAATAGACAAATTAAAAAAAATGAGCCGCGTCACGACAAAACCAACATTATGGGTTTGCGACCAGCATGGATCCAGACCAGCCTGCGCATTTGGCAGTCTGATCAGGATCCACGCTGTTCGCTATCAGTTTCTCTTCTTGTAATAGAGTTGGTAAGCGAACAGCAAACGCACTATGGTGCAAACGCACTATGTTGGTTTTGTCATGACGCGGCTCAAATATATTTCAAATCTTGTAAAGAACATTAACTTTTCTTGTTTATTTTCCAAAATATATTAATGTAAAATTTACTGAAATGGTATTGAAAGTTTGGCATAGAGTGCTCAAAAATGCACCAGAGACAATCTAGATAAATACGGAATATAATGTTGTAGTAGCTTTCTGACGCTTTGTATTTTGCTACGAGCAGCGTTGGAAAATTGATATCTCGCGAGACCGAAGGTCGAGTGAGATATCAATTTTCCAATGTTGCGAGTAGCAAAATACAAGGTCACAGAAAGCTACTACAACATAATTTCCTTTTATTATAAACCTAATTGTTTTAAGTAAAAAGGAGTTTCAATATACTTCACTCCTATTAGTAATGACAGGAAATGAAATGTCAAGAAATTAATTCATGAGTGGCCGATGAATACGTATTTTTTGCAAAAAAGGCCACGCCTTTAATAGTTTTGGTTCCCGTGTTATACACAGCTAAGATCGGAAACAACGTTAAAAATAGGCCGGCATTCCATATATGGTACCGTATTTGTCACTAACATAATACGGAATTTTATATCCGGTTCAGCGTCTTCGCGCTTCAAGATTTGCGTGTATTTTAGGGAGAAAATTTATAGGTAGACTATATAATAAAAAGAAATTCCGGGGGAACATGCCCCCCTGGACCCCCCTAATTTGCCTCGGTCAAAACAGGTCGACTGGCTACGCCATTGACAATGGTTTCAGGTGTTAAAAAATTAATAAATTTAACTTGAGAAAAAAATCATACATGTTAAAAAATCCGTAAAATTTTAATTTTGTCACATGTGATGTCATAGACCTATATTTAAATAAAATGAGAAAAATAAACTGCACAGACACAAATAAAACACAACTGATTGATTCTATATTTTCGCAACATTCGATCATTGAATTATTTACACCGACTTCTAATTAATAGAGATGTTTTTTACTAACCAGTCTTCCAAATATTAATATAATAAGTTTACCATAGGTTACTTGTTTTTGCTGTAACTGCAAAATGACTCTTCTTAGCTTCCGTACAATTTTCTTGGGTGTATTCCCGTTTTAAATATAGATATAAATTATAGTAGCTAAAAATAGAAATTATCGTCATGAAGTAAACAGTGTCAACCAGTGTTTATATTGCCTTTAAATAAAATCAAAGGTACGCATTCTTATATTTAAGTTGTTATATATATTAAAATATATAAATTATACAGGCAGTCTAGGCGTTATAATTTATGGCTGAAGGTCACAAATATCATAAAATGGATTTATGTTACATTCATTCAAGTAAGAATTTCTTTAAATATCATATAAACAGTAATTATCTATTAAACATTCACTTTGTGCTTTTTGAGCATCACGGCTTTAAAGTCACTTTATGCATACTAATTAATTACAAAGATCTTAATTAAATAAAATGTTATGATTCATATTTGTGTGTAACTCGAGGTAGGCAACTCCTACTTAGATCAATAATTGAGTACTGGCAAGAGTACTCTCCCTTACTCTAATGATTTTTATGATTGAGATTGGAGCACCACACTAAATACCGTATTCCGGTATATACCGGACACGGCGCTTGAATCATAAAATGCTAAAATCTTGCCTTTTTACCCAACGAAATGAACTGAAATAGGTCTAATTTATCTTTTCACACTGATTTATGTATGATAATGAATGAAAAACGTAAAAAAAAACAAGAATAAAGATCAACAAGACAAAGGCAACGTTCACAGGACGCGGCTCCCGACACACTCAAAAAAAGCTAGAGCGGACATAAGGGTGAAAGGAGTGGGACATGTAATGTGAAATGATATCAACTTAAATCAAAGCACAGAAGGTGCTGAATTTGTTTGGGTCTCAGAATGTAAGAAAGGTGCAGGTTGTGAGATTATATGTATAGTGCCACCAATGCTTTCCAGCGTTTTAATTGTAGTAAATTGGCTATAAGACTAATTGCAACACTGATATTCAATCCAATGTTTATTTGACTTTAACAATTTGAAAAAAAATGAGTTACCTTTACTGGGATTTGAACTCCAGACCTCTCGCTTCCTAAGCGAGCCCGAAAACCCTTCAGCCACGGTGAATTTATATGTGAACGGGCTGAAGAAAACCATATTATTCCAAATTAGGGCTTGTAACGACTTTAACTGTTGTTTAACACAGATGTAAATAATCCTGGAGCTTACTATAAGCATTTATATTTATAAAAAATCAAAGTGCTGCGAGTTCTGTGGTATTTTCTGATCTTTGCAATCTAAATCGTACTGTATATCTGTATGCTTTTTCCTTTTTAGGTTTATTTTTATGTATTATAATTCATTTTGCAAGGCACCAGAGTTTGATACATACGGAATTCTGCATAACTAGAGTTGCATCAAAAAATAATTTATGTTCATTTTTTACGACAGTCACACTTTATCCTTGCATATCATGGCTACTTCCTTAACAAAATCACTTAAAAAAGAATTTATCAGAAAAAAAATTTTCCTCGACTGGGTTTCGAACTCGAGACCTCTCACTCCCTAATCGAGCGCGTTACCACTGTACCACGGAGAAGTTATACATAGAATGTCTGAATAATATCAAGTCATTCTAAATTAAGAACTTCCATTGCATTTCGGGTTTGTAATCCTTATTAATTTCGAGGTATTTTGTTCAGGGTAATCCTGTTGTTTAAAATTGAAGTAAATATTTTAGCGAAAATCCTCTCGCCCAACAGTCCGACATGTAGAATCTATATAATTCCACTACTCGGTTTGTGTAGTATTCGGTTATAAATAGTATTTTTCATTGATAAAATCAATATTCATCCGCGTAATTTGTGATTGTGCATTTATTGACAATTCTATAAGCCAACGCTATTGTTTAACTTTAAATGCGTTGTAATTTGTTGGATACTTGTAACAAAAATAAAATATTTCTTTCTTTTAAATCGCTAGTTTTAAGCTGTTTTGAGAACTACTTGTTGTTAGGTTTGTTGTAAACTTCTGTGTCAGAGATTGAATGTCCGCTTTGTATTTAGTTATTTTCGATCAGAAAATACAATAAAACAATATTAGAAACCTTCGACCATTCGGGAATTACTTTGCTTGAAAATTGATGCGCCTGTCTTTGACCATCTTTACGCAGTGATCCCCCTGAATTTTTTTCGGCTTTAGTGTACATACAAAAGGGAAGTAACCGCTTCAAAAAAGTGGACTACTTTCGGCATTTGCAATTAAGAACATTATACTCTGAAATTTCGCTACCATTATTTGTTTGGTCTGACGACCCAAACAAATAAAAACGATATTTGTCTATTTTGTGATCATAATTTCTGCAAGCGTCTAGAGGTACTGCTCCAATCCTGTATTGAGTTAATTAAATCTGATTTTTATACGTAAAACAATTCAAATGGTACAAGGTTACTTTGCTTTAATTAAAGGTCTCACACTTCGGATGAGTAAATAAGATCTTCAGAAATATCTAAATTAAGTTTGAGAAAAAAAGTTGAATATGGCCGAAAATAGAATTATTTTTATCACCAATCATTGTTCTACTCCATGAAGAATTTCAATTTCAATTATTTGTAATTATTGTGAATTATAGTTAACTTGCATTAGGCTATAATTCTTTCTTTCTTTCTTTCTTTCTTTCTTTCTTTCTTTCTTTCTTTCTTTCTTTCTTTCTTTCGTTCTTTTTTCTTTTTCTTTTTTCTTTCTTTCTTTTTCTTTCTTTCTTTCTTTCTTTCTTTCTTTCTTGCATTCTGCATCGTGTTGCACGGATAAATCCCGGCTTCTGCAAACAATTTTGAAATCAGTGTTTATTTTTCCAAAGTTTCAACAAAGTAAAATATTAGCAGCAAGTTTGTGCGGACCCAATCTAAATTTAACGTTCTTGGTTTATGATCGCCACGGTTATACGGACTATTTTTATATTATAGGGCTTTTTTGTTGTTGTTTTTTTAACAATCTTGTGATTACCATTTTAATGCTATTTCTTATATTAATTTATTTATTGCAGTTTGACCATGGCAAACTCAGAAGTGGACTCGTCCTGTCCGGACTTTAGTAATCTCCCGGATGTTGCTTGGGTCCGCATAATGCAATCCATGTCACTTAGCGAACGGGCAAAAGTAGCAAGAACCTGTCGTCTGCTGAATGAAGTATTCAATCACCCCTCGTTATGGTACTCACAGAAACTTAATTTCATGGGCGAAGTTCATAACTGGTCTCGGAAGAAACAAAACATATTTTGTACGCCATTTTATGTTGAGTTAATAAAAAGATTTGGGAAATATTTTCAAAATCTCACAATCAAAATTGATGGTCATTTCCGGAGCATTCCTGCTGATCTCCAGGACATTTTAGAAGAGGTCGCCAACCGCTGTCGACTAGAAACCCTCACAATAGAAGCCGGAACTATCACGTCTGCGTTTCATGAAAGATATGGTTTCCCGCCAAATTACTCCGCTGTCAAAGTTCTTGCTAATTTTGTTCAAAAGGCTTTTAGAATGAAATACTTACACATAAAGTCCTGGCCAATGTACAACCAAATTGACACTGATGATTGTAACATATTCAAAGTTCTTGTTCTCAACGAGAAATTGCGAGAAACTCTCGAGACTTTGATGCTGTTCTGGGTCGAGGGCCAGGAGTGGTCAGAACGGGAACCCATTCTTTTCAACGGGGACCCGACTGAAATTTTAAAAGTTGTAGAAGGATTTAAGTATCTCACAACACTTGGTATACGAACGCCCATGATATCAGACGAGCTTCTACAGATGTTGGCATCAATCGATAGGTCAAAACTTCAACTGCTCAAAATTTTCGTGCATTATCTAGACCCGCAAAGGCAGCCGCTATTTGCCATCCCAACTATTCAACCTAGCACATGGCAGGCACTTAGTAGAAGAAATCCGGATTTTAGGGTTGAGTGTACCATATTTCTTAACACTCCAAATATGGAACTGTCAAACTTGCTAACACCTAATATTCCGTTATCCGCTCTTGTGTATACAAAATACTCCAAGATTGACCCGTTAACGTTAACCAAGGTGTACACTCAGTATAAAGAAACTATGACAAAATTTCATAGTTACTGTGACTCATACTTCATTGATAATGAATTACAGGAAATGGCTCAGAAGTGTATTAATCTTAGTGAGATTATTTACCATGGGGAAATCCATAGCAATACCGTTGTTGCTATCGCAAAGGCTAGAGGAAAATTTCTAACGCGGTTCGAAGTGAGAGAAGAGAAAATAAAAGTGCCCACAGAATTCGATGACGTTGATGAAGACGATGTTTTAGCGAGAGGACGTGATGGTCAACTTGTTCTTGTAAATCTTATGAAATTTCACATGCCAGAGGAGCAGAAACAGGAAGTGTTGCAGACGATGATTGCGGAAGTAAGCGAAGCACTGGGAACGCCGTGGAAACCGCTCAAATGAGGATGAAGACACTGTGATTAATCAGCTTGACATTCGTACAATTTATTAATATATCTATATCTTTCTGTGATAATATATTTATCCAAACAAATCTTTTGAAACCTTGTGATTTCGAAAAAAAAATACGCTTATTACAGTCTGGGTTACTGAAACCGAGTTTCTGAATACGATACTTTTTACACTTTGACCAGTGCATTTTAATCAAAAGATATTTCAAAAATCAAAATGAGTCAGTGTGTTTTAGACAAAGTTTGCGCAATGTTCAAATCAATAGTTTGAATACTATGCTAAAAAATTTCATGTTTGGAGCCTTCTTTGTCGCTGACAATTCCTTTCATCGTTGCATCTGTATTTGAATTTCTCTAGGAAATTTGGAAACTTTGAAACAACTATCCGTTTAGCGTAAGGAATATCAGGACCCGTGTACATGTCTTAACAGATGCAGCTAATGTACTTCCTACGCCATTAAATGTTGAAAGTTGTCAGGTAGCATTTACCCATGTTTTTGTTTTGTTTGTTTGTTTTATTTTATGCCTTTTTCCAACAGTATTTCAGTCATGTCGGCGGATAGTTTCCTAATCATCGTTCCTGGAGAGTTACACCAGTACTAGACTACCTTCCTCCGCGCTAAACTACCAAAGAATCTCCCGGGATTTACACATGTGAAAGTGTAAAAGTCAACAGAATAATCGACTATAAATATTGTCAAAAATACATGTACTTCATGTCATGCTCCTTTCTTTTCACATTTTACATTTTTGTTGTTCATATACATATTTATTTAAGCGCATACACATATTTATCTCTGGGCGGCCAATATATTCATTCAAAACATGTAGACCTAAGAAAAGTCGGTATTCAGTGTTAGCAGCTGTAAAATACATTTGTATATACATTTTCATGACAATTTGTACTGTATTGCAAAAACTTTAAAAATGTCATTGTTTCATGTTACCACTGTAACCGTATTAAGACATATACCTGGAATTCTGTCTACCTCAACCCTTTCGTCTTTCTCTTTACATATTTACCAAGTCGTAAGTTATAACTTGTGGAAAGTGTCCGACTTATTTTTTGTAGAATGGCCCATGACACACGAAACATTTTAAATGGACTTGTCCATTTTTCAGTCATAGTTTTTGGGGAAAATATATGTACCAACTGTTTAGGGAACAGTGCAGACCATATTCAGACTTCACGGATGTGCCGGCTGATCTTGGTCTGCACAGGTTGCATGGGTAGACCCCTTGCCGCTAGCAGACTAAAGCTTAAGAATGATTCTTTTCTCAAAAATTATAGCTTTTTTAACCGCAACCCCCTTGAACAGAACAAAAAATCGTTTCAACTCGAATGTACATCGTTACTTATTATTTGTTACTATGCATCCATTTAAACAGAAAAAAATTATTTTGTGTTAAATTTTGATAAGGTCATTCAGGTTATTAATGCCTGTCCGAGTTCTTTTTTTTTTTTTTGAAAACGAAAGCAATATGTCACACGATCTGGACTGGTGCTTTCTCTTAATTATCAAGTACATTAAATTTTATAATCACTGATTTTTAAATATGAAATTCAATGTTTTATACTATATATGTATGTATGAGTTGAAAGCTTTGTTGAAATTAAAAAAAACATGGAATACTTATTATTAGTTGTTTCCTTACAGTCCACTTTCTTGAGAGTCCCAGGGTAGAATATTTGAGCAAGTTTATTGGGAAAAATCGTAGTTTCTTGATATGTGTGGAATGAGAATAAGCAAGGGCATTCTCTTTTCAGAAAACGAGAATGTCCTTGCTAAACAGGGATAGCTAATTTGGCAAAAGCAAAGTTTAACATAATGTTGTCCTTTTTATATCTTTAGTGTGCACCGTGCAGTCAGAGAATTTTTATATTAAATAATATTAAGCAATTACATGTTATAACTTATGTAAGATCTTTGTATATACAAATATCAACATTAATAATATTATGCCGACTCAATCAGACACGGCATAAATGAAACTAAATATTACTTTAATGCAAGCATTTCAAAGAATTGAATTTCTATTGAATGCAATTTCTCATGTAACCGACGGTCATGTTTTCATACATCAAAATTGGGTGCTAAGAATCTTTTCATCCAATTTTCTCACATGGGAGAAAAAAATGTGATATCTGCGATTACGTGATAGAGGATGAATACCAATACGTGATGTTACTTCCGACAATCAGATATTCATTCCTAATCCGTTTCGCATTCTCTTAAGCCCAATCTGCGTAATTTGAATCGACATTATAAAACGGTGTTTTCAATCTTGTAGAAATCAAGATGATCATGATTTTCATTTTGTATAATAAATGAAGGAAAGCAGATCGTCTTAAATTTAGACTCTTGAAATGAACAAACGTAACAAAACAGATATAATGACATGCACAGTCATGACTGAATTATTTTCTTGATTGTTATAAGTTTAAATAGCAAATTGACGTCTGTTTTATAGATCTGAATGCAAAGTCTGTTTAATTTACAAAATATTGTATACATCACAGTTAAATAACTAATATAAAATCTTATACAGAACTTTCAATGCTTAATTTCGAAATGATAAAAATTTTGTAATCGCATGCTTTCTTCCGGATTGTTCTGCGTTTTTTATGTAGTGAAAGGCAAGGAGGGGGCTGGGGGAGATTTTACAAACGATATAATGGCTATTTGTGATTGATGTTTCTATTATAACTTTAGCTGCTATACATTTCTATCAATGAAAGTCTCTCCTAAAAGATGAACAACTATGCTTCAATGTTCCAACGTTGATTAAATTCGGGTGATTTATCATAAAACATATCTATAAAAGAGACAGACTGACTTGGAAACTTGAGAGTTGGTTAGGCCACTTGATTATTGTAGAACATCAATTCATGAAGTTTGATTCAAAGAAAATAACGAAGCCAATCCTTAAATGGAAAAAATGCCAATCTTTCTTTGATAGGTCAATTTCATTCATCAAAATATGAGAAATTGTAAGTAATTTGTTTTTGAATGATGCGTTATCATCCCACGCATTCTTTTTTAGTCCTTTCTTTCTCTTTGTAGGTTAGCACATATAACAATTCATACAATAGTTTCCGTGATGTTGGATAAGAAAATGACAGAAGCAGCTTTAATTGAAATTCTAACACTAACGTGAATTTGTCACTAAAGGCAAAGAAGGGAAGAAACCGGTGTTAAACTGCCAATAAACACTGGTTAGGGACTACTTGTATATGCGGCTGTTATGTTTTCACCCTCGATTATATAGTTTACAAAGCCTTTTAAAGCAACAATAAAAAGCTTTTTTATTTATATTTTCAATTCTTATAATGTTTTCGTTTCATACAATACCGAAATAATATCTCACATACACACATACTCTGACGCCACATATTTGATTCATATCAGATAATAAATATTAAAAAAAAAAAAGAGCGCCAATCCGTTAGCAGCGTAATTACGTCATCCTAATCATAAACATGCTGACGTTATTTCATACATACAAGAATGACAAATAGGTCACTGGTGTAAACACCATGCGACGTAAGTTTTTATGGTCGAAAACTTGATAAAATAGCGTTTTTTTCTTATTATTTCTTTTCTTTAATAATTTCTATATCTTTGAACAGTAGGGTGCAAAAATCGAACAGCGTTATACAAAAATCGGCACCGGAAGTTATCGTGTTAGAATCGAAATTACATCGGCCTGAGAGGTGTATATCAGCTATGTAACACCGGTTTTGTCGTTTTGATGAGAAAAAATAACTACTCAGGTCTACTCAAAAACGGTGTTAAATAGCCGATAAAGACCTCTCAGGTCGATGTTATTTCTTAATAAGAACAGTCTCGTAGTTGTTTTTTAATTACAGAATTATGCAGAATTATTTTTGTATTACATTTGCGATTACGTTAACATAACTTAGTGTAAAGATTTATTGGAATGATTTTGAAATTTTATGTATTATTAACGTACATGTAACATACACCCGAGCACACAAACACGCGCGCGCTCGTGCGCACGCACGTACAAACCATTGTTTTAATATAATTATGAAGATGCATACTAGGATTTTGCTTAGTTCTTTTTATCACGGTGACATATCTTAACGAGTAACTAGCAACACAAATAACCAGGTTTCTAGACATATATGACCCTTGAGTAGGTCTTTAATGTAGTTATATTACCGTACAGACCACTGTTAAATAACCTTTAAGACTTTACTAATCAATACACAAATTATTAGCATTTGCACTTCCAAAATTATCTTAATATACAATTTTTATTGCGAGGCTTTGGTACAAATACTAAATTCTATATGACGAACACAGCTGGTTAACCATAATGTATATTTGACAAGGCGCTGCAGCTGTATTCGAACCAGAAATAATATTCTTCTCAACCATATTAAATGACCTCTTTATTTCACTCCAAAATTTTTATGACACTTTGATACAACTATGTTACTTCAATCACCAGAAGGAGTTGATATGGATTTTGAACTCTCAAAAAAACTGAAACAGTTCTAAGTGGTTAACTATGGACATTTATATAATAAATACTAGTACATGAAATAGTATTTTATCTCTCATAACAATTTATTCTGTGCTATATATAGATTTGTCATATTGAATCATGTAACTCACACTAGTCTTATGACCAACATCCATTATATGATTGTTTCGTGTTTTGCTGTCACGTATGAATCTAACTATTTATGGTGTCACGGACATATTCATAACCTCTTTTAACGAGTTCTCGAATTAATTTTTTTAACGGGTATGGTTAAAGTGACATAATATCTTGTCACTCATTTCGAACACAAAATATCATAGTCACGAACTTCTTCATATGTGGCACATACGGCAATTGGATATATATTGAAAAACGTTGTTGTTGTTTTTTTCATTGCTTACACGAAATGCAAATATAATGGTTATTTCATTATTTGCGATACATAACGTTTGAAAGGATAAATGGACAGATTGCGATTAAAAGGATTCACACCAGACCATGTCATTTTGCCTCCGATTGTTAATATTCGATGGTTTGGCCTGCTCTTGTAAAGCATCAACGCAAACAACACCATTTTTCCGTCGATTGCAAAGTTTCAGAAAACAAATTTTGATTTGGACTGCGATTTGTAATGTAAAAAATCAAAACAACAAAGAAAGAAAAACAGTAACAAGAAGAATCATGTCAACCTCTTTGATTGTTGGTCTTGCATAACTATGTACACTTTAAGGTGCTGAGTAGCTTAGGCTGCTGTTTTGTCATGTGGTAGTCAACGAACCAAAACAGCTGTTGTCTAGACATAGTATACATACCTTTACGACATTCAGTACTGTATAATTATGTTCTCCAAGGCGGTACGGGTGATCACATGACCGGTAAGAAAAATATCCTAAATTTTATCGTGGATTTGTCCGAGCACTTTTTTATTTAGACTGTTAAAAGTTGCGGAAGTTTTAATCTCGCGCCATCATAACGAGGGATATGTCCCAACTTGCATTGAGGATATATCATACGAAGGTACAGGTGTACATGAACCATCCAAACGTTAAACACGAATTTGTAGCAGGATACAATTCTTAATATGTATTAATACCCTTCTTTATCAAAAAGAGATTTGAATTCAATCAGATGTGTTTTCCATTTCTATCTATTTAAATAACATACCGAATACTGGGACTATAATAACACCTTTTTTTTACAGATTGTGACATGTATGAAGCTTCAAATTTTTACTTGAACATAGCGGCTTATATTAAGCATGCAAATCTGAAAAAAAAAAACAAAAAAAAAAACATAATGATTGCTGGTACAAATAATCTACATGCAACTCAAATTGTTACATTTAACAAGTGAAAAAATGCAAAAGATAGTTAAGGAATGTACTCATTTATAATGAAAACCAAACTTTTAAGTGTGATTATCTGTTCAATTTGAATTAAAGCTTTTAAACGCTTTTTTTTTGCCATTTTGCACCGTAAAAATAATAATTCTGAAAAAAAAGAAAAGAAAAAAAGTCTGATCAGGATCCATGCATGCTGGTCGCTATCAGTTTCTCTACTTATAAAAGAGTTGGTAAGCGATTAGCATGGATCCTGATCAGACTGCGCGGATGCGCAGGCTGGTCTGGATCCATGCTGGTCGCAAACCCATTATGATGGTTTTGTCATGGCGCGGCTCATTTGAAATATTGCAGACGAGTAGTTAGTTCAGACATACAAGGAATGGTTTACAAATCTAAAAATGTGCTGCGTCACGACAAAACCAACATAATGGGTTTGCGACCAGCATGGATCCAGACCAGTCTGCGCATCCGCACAGTCTAATCAGGATCCATGCTGTTCAATTACCAACTCTATTACATTTAGAGAAACTGATAGCGAACAGCATGGATCCTATGGTGGCTGATTTGTGCCATTCGTGTTTTCGCCCCGCGGCCCCGCCAAGCCAAAAGTTGAGAATTAACAAGTTTAAATGGCGGGGTCGCGGAACGAAAACACGCTAATTAGCGGGAGGGCGCGGCAAAGTTTGATAAATAAAATTTCGCACCGCTAGGGCGCGGAGCGAGAATTAGTTTTAGAAAAACTTTTAGTCCAAATTTGCCCTTTAAAAAAAATATCATTCTTGAGGCAAAATATGCCTGTAAAGGAAAAATCTTGTAAATGGGGAATTACTTATGTATTACCAATGTATTCACATAATCAGCACATCGCCTCCACAAGAATTGCATAGTTACGTGCGTAAGGAAAATGGTTGATAGCTTAATATTTCCCAATCATCAGACATTTTTCAAGTGTATTAACAAACAAAGGAAATATTCTTTCTCATTCACATACAAGGGGAAATAAAGAGGGGATTTTAAGCTATCTTTTAAGCTGCATGCATCCAGGTGAGCTAAACATGTTTAAGAAAATCAGCCTTTGGGAAAATGTTCTAAAAATTTAAGAAAAGCAAAAATAATTTTGATTCTAGTAACAACATGTAATGAACGACTGTTTCCGCAGTATTTATCACCGTATCTCTACTGCATGACTAACGCAGTAAGGGCCGTTTTTCGCATATTTCAACATTATACTCGTATAAGGTAATTTACATGGTTGCAATATGTAAATGTTCACTTTAAAATGTTTTTACTATTTAACCCATTTTCTATATTTTCTCGAAAACTAGCATGAATTTGGAGACGTGCTGCTTCAAGCGAAAATAATGGATTAGAGTAAAAAAATTAAAAGTTAATAAAAACATACAAAGCAAAATGCAAGTGAAACTTCTTGTAAATTGTAAAGAATACCTACATTACTTCGCTTTCCGTTCTGCAATGTTGTAAAGTATTCTGTAAAATAGAAACATACAAGGAAAGAGTGGTAAAATATATACATCCGGTGTACTAATGACAATGATGATTCCGATGATTATGATGATGGTGATAATAAAAATGACTTACCGGTCTATCCAAGCAGTATAGAGACTAACACTTGGCAGAAAATTTTCTTGTTCCAAACCTGCTCAATAAAAGCACCCATTGTATATTTTTAATATAGAAGCAGGGCAAACGCATTACACGTACATTTATACATATGGAGATATTTACTCTCTCATAAATATGGAAAAATTGGAGAAAAATAGAATTTAAAAACGTCTAAAACGGCAAAATTTGAAATGTACCAGGATCGGTTTAATGAACCGGTTCATGGACGGTATTGCTAATTGCAAGCAACCTTCAACCTCCTGGCACCGGTTTACCACGCCCATCTTTCTTACAGATGATACATGATAAGTGTCAGGAATTTGTTATAAAATTTGGTTGTTTCTCTATATGTGGGACAAAAAAAACAACAACAACACAAAAAGCAAAGTGCCGTAATTCTGCATACAATAAACACATTACAAACACCAAACAGTATCCGACTGTGTACCTGATGCAAATCATTCTAGGTTTTGTTGAGCACGGGAGAAATTGCTTACAGACAGTCCCCAACCCTCCGATTCAAGTACTATTCTGATAACCAGACGTTTCCGATCAAAGACCTTATTAACATCACGTATATAACTCTATGCAATTACACAAACATTTAGGACGTCTTTTTTGAACTTCACGTCTATAAAACAATAGCATCGTTTTCAACCTCTCATAGTTTATAATGATGTGCTCTGCAACCTTTTATTTACTCGCACATCTAAAACGTGTACTGCCTTAAATGATTTAACATTTTAAATGGACAGGGAAAGGCAAAAATTTGACAACATTTTAGTCTCGGTAATGTTACATTTCCGTTAAGGTCATGTTTTGATACTTTAGATGCTGAAAAACAATATACCGTATACTTCTTCATTATTTAAACTAATGCGATAAATGACATAGGTGTAAGGAGAAAGTAGAGTATCTACATACCACCGTGAGCAAGGAAGAAGCTGTCGTCTGAAATGCTCGAGCTGACACTGATACACTGATATTAAAACGGTGGGGGGGGGGGTAAAGTACATTTAACTTAACAGTCTGCAGTACCTTTACCTGTTAACCTTGTGGCTGAGAGGTTTCGTTTAAGAGCTGAGATATCAAAATTTAAGTTGCCGTTTAAGCCCTGCGTGATCATAAGAGGCGACTTAATTGGTTCGCATTACTGGAGTCTATGCATCTCTTAGCTCCAGCAGGTGAGTTGGTTTTGAAACCTGGTGTTGCTTAAGTTTGTAATACCCGAGGTTAGCTAAAATCAGCTTTCCTGTTTCGGCGCCATATGACCTAAATTGTGTTGTTGCGCAGTAAACCCAAACAAACCAAACAAACCTGTAACAAGGAATGCATGTAAAAAAAATGTAAGTCGATATTGAAGAAAACCATGCTCTTACTTTAAAAATCAGTTCAGATTATTTAACTCTTTGTTTTTCAAAGAAACTGTTCTAATACAAATCCACCGTGTATATCCAGTATCGCCGAATGTGAAAATAACGCACGATTCGTGCAAATGTAACTCAGAATTGTGCAATAAGCAGGATTTCCAACGCGGTAAGTCAACTGGTCAATATATTCTTTTTTAACCAAACTGAAAAAAAAGGAATAGACGCATACGGCTGCGAAGACATTATACTGTATCCTTGATCAAGAATATTTCCACGAAATTGCTTACTTTTCAAGATCATTCCCCCCTTTGACTATTTTGCACGAATCGTGCGTTATTTTCACATTCCAGCGTTACTGGATATAAAATGTGAAATCACCGAGGTTTTTTTTTTAAGTTATGTCGACAATGTAATGGTCATATGGTGACTTTCAAGCTTCGATTATTGGCGGAGAAAGATTTTAGACGTCCAATCGTGTACACTATGACACTTATAAATATGAGCCTTTATAAAAAGAGGTTATTAATAGAAAAATGGGTAGTATCGGTTATTTTCAGAACACGACTTAGAGCGCGCGCCTGTAACCGGTGAAATTATGAGACAATGTTGACAGTGTTTCGAGACAGCTTGGTACAATCCGAGGTCACACTGGGAATATTCTATAAATTTTGAAATTAATGTGTTCAAAAAAGATAAAATATTAACAAAACTCGCCAAATGTTTGAAAAGATGCTATTATGTTTCAGGAAATGCTAATATCTGTGTATATTTCAAACTTTAATACAAAAAAAACAACCAGAGAGTATGTTAAATGAAGAGTCTGTATTACGTTAAGATCGTCTGCAAAAACGTTAAAGGGGAAAAAGTAAAATGAATGATTTCGCACGCACCCTTGCACCGGGCGATATCTTATTATCAATAATTATACCAAGGAATCAGGAAAATTATTATTACAACATCGGTATAAAGAACGGGAAACTTTTTACAGCTGCCACACAGCACTTGTGAATGTATTTATTTATCTCGTGCGAGATACTAGATATTATTGCATTCGCACGAATTACTAAGTCGTGTATGCGCACGAGTTATTAAGTCGTAAGCACGAGTTATTATGTTGTGCGCAGTACTAACTAAGTCGTGCGCGCGAGATAATAAAGTTGTGCGCACTAGATACTATGTTGTGTAACTGATGTCCACGACTTGACAAACATACAAAAATAAAACAAACAAAAACACATAATAAAAAATAAAGTGCTTAATAATATAAATAGATATGTATTATCAAATCATTTTTCATTTAAATCACCAGATGAAATCAAAATGGCTTTACTCCTCTATATGCCACTTGTGACAATATTAACATATCATCTATCTAGGAGCCCTTTGCTAATTCGGTTAATAAACTTTGTCTTAGATTATGATATTACAAATAACAATAACTTATGTTAGTAATGCGCCATTTAGCATAAAACCACGATAAACAGATAAAAAATGATGTATAATGAATGATTTAAAAAGAATTAAATGAAATCCCGTTTTTCTTATATTCATATATATATATATATATATATATATATATATATATATATATATATATATATATATATATATATATATATATATATATATATATATATATATATATATACCTAGTTTAGCTACATGCATTTAAAGTAATAATTGGTTATTCAAAGTAATCTTTCTATCATTTAAAAATATTCGGTACATAAAACTTTTGACTGATGTGGTTGAATTGCACGCATATCTTTCCCATACTACCACAAAGTCTAGATTAAACTATTTTGGTCCTTTTTCCTTTTATACCCGAAAATCTTAGCTTATCAGCTTCAAATGAAAGTGTAACCAGTATAAGACATAAACAAATTGTTTCAGTAATTTACTAAGTACCCTGTCATTGTTTTAACGACGAAATAATTCACGGAGGAAAGTCCTGATAAAGTGGGATGCGCGCACCTATCCACTACAAAGTATACATAAACATTTCGTACGTAACCTTAATTAAATGGTCATACTGAACGCTTCAATAAAACAAATGAAAATAAAAATAAAACTTGAAATATAGATTGAATAGTTATTGTATATGTGAAACAGTTATATATTTATATCCGAGACTACAAAAAAACGAATTTATTATAAACAAGAAAGAAGAGGGATACTTTGGAATTATTTAAGGTCAAATTATAACGGTGAGCATTTATCTTTAAATTTTTACTATGTTGCAAGTTGAAAACATTAAAACTGAAAGAAATAAAACGAAATAAAACCCGTGTAAAACCAAATGAACGTTTACAATATATGCATTTTATTGTTTGGTACTGATTTCAAAAAGTCTATTTCAAGTTTGTTAAATATTATCTGAACTTTAGAATCATTTTATGTGATTGTATAATCCACGTTTGTATGGCAACTGTGTCTGTTTTTCTTAATAAAATTCAACTTGTACAATATTTACATATTTTGATTCAGAAGGTTTTTTTTTTATTTCTACCGTTAATATTACGTTTCATTTGTTTTTTATGCCTCATCAAAAATCAACTTCTTTTTTATATGTACAATACTTGGAAATAAAACGCGCAAATCATTGATGCTTAAAAACGATCTGCATATTTTTCCCTTCAATTCTTTAACTGATATTTCGTGAAAGTGTCATTCATACGAATTGCTCAATAAAATTCCTATAAAAACTCATTAATAAGGACACTCGGCCGCGGTACTTCTGAACAAAAGACAATTATCTAAAAAAAAGAAACGAGTTTTATTTTACTATTAAACAATCAAAACTACTGAAATCATTATAATTTATATAACGATTCATATATAACTTGCATGGTCAATGTGATATTCTTGTTCATTGTCACAAAACTTTCATTTTGAATAACGAAATCGGTTTTTCATATTGCTTTTGCATGTTTCACAAATATATTTCTATACTACTACGTAATTATCGAAACTAACTAATTTATTGTGACATGAACACATTCGGTCAAAGCAGAGGAAACACAATATTTTTCTAGTTTCAATTTATTTCATATACATTTATAAAACAATTCAAATTAACGCTTGCACATTTAGTATGGGAGATCATTTATCGAAAAATGACTGTTTTGTTCTTCATGAAGAAATATCATAAATTCTTTGGATGTTTATAAGAAATAGATATACAAAACGATTACAAGATTACATCGAAATCGAAAACATCAACAGAAGCATTAAACATTGAACTTATTAGAAAATTAAATTTATTCATGTAATAAAAACGAAAATTGGACATAAAATTCTAAATTCAGATATTAAAAACTAAATCAGAATTAAAATGAATTGATCAGATATGAATTGGATAAGATATAAAGAGAAATAAATAAGGTGACAGTACCCGTAGGTGTACGCCGTTCTTTGCGCCCGTAAACACTTAGATGGATTATATCTAGTGATTGCCCCATGAAATGTGCACAGCTGCAATACAGCTTTGACACTCGTAAAATGTTTCATTTCAAAAATATGTATGAATGTATTATATAATTATATTAAACTACAACAAACAAACATTTTTACAAACATACATATATACGATAATACACGTAATAATGTTGACGGAAACACTAGAGGCTTATTTTAAGTCAATCTCCATAATTGATCAATTACAACACAAAGTATACTGGCAGCTGACCATTGGTTACATTTTTAATATCATTAACTCATTTTTACAAAGGTAATTACATCGGATATATATCTATAGAGCGTAGAAAAAATAACATCAACTTCTGTCTAAGGTTTTGTGTAAAGCACTTACAATACTGATAATTCGTAATCAATATTTTAAATTACATTTTTAATAGTCCGAGCATAGAAAAAAGAACTAACAGAACAAGAAAGAGACAATTAGATAACCCTAACGCTAGAGCTATGAACCGTTTAGTTGTGTTCGCTGTCAGGGAAAGACGTTGTTTTCCTTGCGCAAGGACACTTTTTTACAACTTATTGCTTAGTACAGGTTGGTTCCAAGAAAGGATTCGAAAGCGTTTCAATAAATTTATAGCTTTTCCAACACAGCGAACTAAAATAAATGTGTATATAAACTAAGAGTTGTGAAGCAAATACTACTTTTCAGGCACATATACAGGAAATAACTATGAAATGATTTGCTATGTAGGTTAGCAATTTGTATCAGAAAAATCGCGATTTGAACTTACATGTATGCTATTTTCAATAATCATGCAGGCAAATATCCCAATTATCCATCTATATATTTATCTTGGCGAATCAGAAATATGTCACTATTATCAAATTAGAGACTAAAACAGGCGAATATCACTTTAACGTCATTTCGTCTTCTCGCAAATGGTGCGTCGAATCACGTTTCGAATCACATTGAATCGCCTTCAAACGTCTTTGTCCATACATTTTTTTCGGACGATGCTTCTCTTTCTCGTGTTGGAAGTACCTTAAGTTATCCTTCCACATAAATGAAACAAACTTTATAACAAAGTTAGATTAATTCAGTTAGGATATTAATGGAACTGTCAATGATTTTCTTAACTGAAAAAGGGGGAAAAAATTAAAAAGAAGTTATACCTATTATATATACAACTTGATGAAGAGTACTTTAATGAAAGAACAGGTAGTAGATTGCATAAACGAATTTGAAGGTAATTGATTAATTAATTAGAGACGAACAGAACGAACGCACGGACAGACAAACGAATTGAAGGACTTAATCATGGAAAAATCGAATGGTTTTTTTCACCTTTATTCTGTCCATATCTTAGTAGTTAAAAAGAAAGAAGCCACATAACCTTGGAACGAATGAAGAACGACATGAAATGGGACGGACGGATGCTATGAATGGATTATCGCTGCCACCAACAAACGGTTACCAGACAGACGGACATTTTCTAATTGATCAATTTAAATTTTGTCGGACCTATGACCGCAATCCTTCATGCGGTACATCCACCATTAGACTCGGTAAGATTGTCAGCTAAATTAAACATTAAAAATTACACAGTTATTTTCCTATTCATCCCAGCCTAGACATCCATTCACATTTTCGTACGTCTTAAAGACTTAATTTAATATTGATATTAAGAATTTAAAATCTGATATGAATAGAAATGACATTGTTATATGCAAAATTAAAAGGGATTGTATCTATTTATAAATCATTTTCACGGTCCTTAAAACTTATTCAATGTAAGCAGGTACGGTTGACATGTAACTTTTTATCAGGCATCTCGTTTCTTCCCATAGTGTTTACAAAAGGACTCGTATTTTTATCAATTATTGGATTTATCTTAGCACGGCACATTTTACAAACAAGAGCAATTTAAGTGCTCCCCATCAAAACGCATCTGTATTGATTTAGCCTTCAAAAGAAGATGATTACACTATATCATTTTTCTCTAATTACAATAGATTCTGCAATTTTCATCAATCACTCATATTGGCGATCGCTGTTAATGGCAATTTGTAAAATAC